>NW_027421675.1:0-132099 GCF_009905375.1 Apium graveolens
GAAAAAAGTACTTGATAAAGATTAGATGTTTTTTGCCATATGATTTGAGCCGCTGGCTCGGTCCATGACAGGATAAACTCGACATATGCGACCAAAGTTATAATAATTCAAGGAAGATAGCAATAATGGGCCAGTAGTGATGCGAGTTTGTTTTCATTAGGTTTATCATGAGTATATTTTACTTGTTTTAAATTTAAGGGGGCGAAGGGAGCTCGAGGATGGGAGCCGATGAGCTCGGCCCTCTATCGAATAAACTTGCCACACGCGGTCATGGTTATGATAACTCCAGGCCAGTAGTGGAAAAATTTCATCACATTAAAGGGTAATTATTTATGATAACTCTAGGAAGAAGGTTGTGAGCAAATCTGATTTAAATTATAAGGCTCACATTATGCGAAGAGAGAATGCAAGAACAAGATGTGAGCTCATGAGCCCGGCTCGCTGACACAAGTATACATAAAACAATTATGTGTCAGCAATGATGTGAGCCTGTTCTACTTAAACTTATCATTAATTCATTTTACTTGTTTTATAAAAAGTAACGCGGGCACATAAAAGTACAAAACAAGAGACATGATGATGCGAGCTGGTGGGCTTGGCTCGCTATCAAGGTATAACACCAGTTATACGCGTCCAGGGCTATCATAACTCTAGGTCGGTAGGGGCACATTAAACTTACACAAAAAAGAAAATTAACAAGGGAAATCAGCTAGCACGACAAAAGTAGGTGCAAGTATAGAATACTTGAAAACTTTTATAACAATCATAGTTCAGAGTTGAGGCTCAAAGGCAAGACTATAATACATATGCGAGGAAAATGGGTTGCCCGCTTTCCCATCAAAAAGTTTATCAACTAAATTAAACTAAGACTTATTGGCTTCTGCCTCCTTCTGGGCCTGCTCAGCTGTGACCCGGGCCTGCTCAGCTGCTACCCGAGCTTCCTCTGCCATCTAGGCATCCCTCTCCATCTCCAACTTTAACTTTTCAGCATGCCTAGCCGTACCTACTCCTAGAGCACCCCAATCGAAGTCAGGAACCTTTCTAATAAAAATCTTCATAAAATTTCTCCCTCCTAGGTTCCTAGCATCAGGGAGAGCGCCCTCCTGGCTCGTGGTTAAGGCTGACAGCGAGCCCTCCAGCTCCACCACCTTCTCCTCGAGGGCCTCCTTTTCCTTTTTCCATTCATCCGCGGCGAGGTCTTGGGCTTCCTTCTGGTCCCTCAGCGCCTTCTCGTGAGCAGAAGATAGATCAAGCATTTTTTGATGATAATTGTTTACAAGCTTAACCTTCTCCTGCATGTGCTCATTAACCTTGCCCTAAAGGGACTTCACCTTAGCGTTCAACTTCAAGTTGGCCTGGTTAATGGCTCGAATTTCTCGAGTCCTAGACAGCTGGCGGAAGTACACCTCGGTAGCGGCCCTGGTCAATGCATCGTTATTAGCCTCGAGAAAGGCTGAGGTCCAATTTTTTACATCCCTGTCGCTGACATTGGCCTGAGCGAGCCGGAAAAAATGTGGTCGCAGAACCGCGCTGGCAGAAGAAGAAGGGGGGAGAAGGACGTCGACTGGAACATGTCTTTTTGGATCAGCTCGCCGGTTTTGCCGCGTTCTTAGAGCTCACGATGCCTTTTTAGTCGAGGAAGGGCCCACCATTTTGAGATTCTCTATTAGGGTTGTCATGCGAGCTGGATGAATCACTTGGGAGCGAGCCGTTGTGGCCGGCAGCAGCGGGCTGAACTGGACCTAAGTCCGATCTACTTTGGCCTCCTCCATGAAGAAATGGGTGAGATGGCCATGTTTGAAAATATTAAACAAAAATGCATTAGTACCACTATATGAGAACAGGGAAAAAGACATAATTTAAGTGAGATGCTAGCAAATAGGAGATAGCGATACAACATGCAATATGGAAGATGCAGGTTGAAATTTAGGGTGTGAGCCCATAAGGCCCGACACGTGCGAGCCCAATATCTTACCTTTCCGGGATCTCTTTTTAGGTTTTTTCTTTGAGGAGTGAGTCTCACCCCTTCTTTAAAACACATATTTGACCAGGTTCGAGGTGGTAATGATTTACGGATATCCCTGTCCTCTTTGGATGCTCTAAAATATTGGTCCGCATTTATTTTTTCCTGCCCTTGAAGGACGTACAAAGCGGGGTGGATGGAGATAAATTAAAAAGGTTGATTGTTAAGAAATAAATATTATAAAGAAAAGAAATCCGGACAGATAGGACTTGTCATACATGACTATAGTAGAAGTGAGTTTGGACTCGAGGCACTTCATGAACGTAGAAGTAAGGACTCTTCCACTTCCCTGAGTTCTCGACCCGTTGTGGATGAGGTTCTTCTTGTTATAACATGGCCAGACAGATAGATAGAAATATCCAAAATCATTTGGCGAATGTTTCAGATTAATGAAGTAACCAACTGCCTCGCTATTAGGGGAGGGAACCCACACTTGTGGTACATACTGTATAAAGCGAGAGCGGCCCTATATCCATTGGATTAATCTGAAGCGGGGCGAGCGGATAGTATTTTGCACACGTCTCTGATGAAAGAATGGAGAGATCAAGAAATTCCTAGCCTGAGTAGGAAGGTGGACAAGACCATGCGAGGTACCCTGTCTCCATTTTCCTGGTGATTGAATCTTTAGCATCGCATTTGAGGCCTGGAAGAATCACATAACCCTCGAGCTGGAACTGGGTCAAAGATATCGGCTAGATACTTCTGGATAATCGAGGTGGCTAAGTCATGGCAGAGAGACTTTTACCTCATCATGAGCCGAGGTAGAACTCTCATCCCCATCTAAAATGATTTTCTTCTTAAAGATGATTTTACCCTCGAGTTCGGGCTAGGAAGGACGTACATATTGGTTCAGGGGAAGCAGCGGGGACATAGGCATAGTTGAATACGTTGATCTGGCTTGTGACATCAACTACCTCCTCGCTCCTTGGAGAGTCATAAGACCAATGCGAGACATTCTCTTCACCTTCGAGCCCTAGGATGGGATATTCTGCGGTAACAACTTCTTCCCATTATTGGTGTCATAGTAAGCACTGCCCAGATCGCTGTCAGTGGATTCAGAATCCAAACAAATGGGGTCGAGGTCATTGGTTACAGCTTACTTAAGGCGAGCCTCTCTCTCTCGAGCCATTTTCCCTCAGAATCTCTTATGCTCGCCTCTTTGTCAGTAGGAGTGGGCTCGCGTCTTAAACGTTCCT
The DNA here is from genome assembly GCF_009905375.1 of Apium graveolens. Taxonomy (NCBI): domain Eukaryota; kingdom Viridiplantae; phylum Streptophyta; class Magnoliopsida; order Apiales; family Apiaceae; genus Apium; species Apium graveolens. Next base: position 3,220 of record NW_027421675.1, read on the forward strand.
CTATTCCAAGTGATGCAGGAATCTTGGAGAGGTCCACAGGTCTATTTCTCCAATCGTAAATGTTGGTCTCTCTCGTGTAATCTTCAGGGTTGGGGTCGAGATGGATGTTCAGCGAGCTGGAACCACTAGCTCGCATCTCATTTTCAACTCTAGCTATGTTCATAGCTCCCTGTGGGGTGATAACGGAGCCAGGAGAAATAGGTTGGCTAAGGCATCCAGAATTGGAGGAGAGCTCGCGTCGAAAGTCCTTTGAGCCCCGTTGCTCAGGTAAATATTGGTTCAAGGAGATGGATTAGTTGAAGAGTGAGCCGGGCTAGGGGATGAACGAGATGACCCGTAGGAGCGAGCGGAAAACGCACTCGACATTTGTAAAGAGATGATGGAAATTAGTGTATGGCCCTAAAAAATATAAAAATAAAATATGGGATCGCACTTAAGTGTCCTCACATCACACACGGAGTCGCGCCTAAATATCTACGTGAGCAGACGGGCTCCCATCGAAGGCTGGTGATTGTGTGTGAGCTCGCAATCAAGCAGTTGGTGTGTGCTCGCATGGTGCATATCAAAAAACAAGAATGAGAATGCATGGTTTTGGATCAAAGGGGTACCTGTAGAATGATTCAAAAGATGATCTTGATGAATCTGTTGCCGGAGAATATCACCGCTGTAGACGGTTCTTGTGTTGATTGTCTTGGCTATGGTAGATCTTTGAGCAAAATGGACAGCAGTTCGTTATTGTTCTTGGAAAATGTGAGAAATGAAATGAGGATCTGACATATCTATAGGGGATAGGAGAGAGAAAGAAAGGGTGACACATGTCATCATTTCAGGGGTTGACACAAATCCCCATGCTAACTGTCTTACAACTGTCAAATATTCAGAAATCACGACCGTTGGAAGGCATGCGAGGCAGCCGGGTGCAACCTCATGGGTTCGCACTCGTAGGTGCAGAAAGGCAAAAAATTCCTAGCCCCACAAGTGCGGCCAGGAATTTTGGGGTAGTGTTGTGCCCTCTTTTGGTCGTGGGCCCTAAACAGGTCCATGTGGGTGCATTGAAGAACTGGGCTCACACATGTGAGCTAGAATTGTGGATTCATGTGTAAGTTGGGCTAGCACATGCGGGATGAGCTCTCATGTGTGAGTTGGGCTCATGAGTTGGTATATGAGCCTATGTGAGAGCTGGGCTCCCACATGCGAGTTGAGCTCGTGGGCTAACATCAACTCATAATCAGGATTAATGGGCGGCCTGCCCATCATATGTGGGCTGAGCTCAGGTCACTATATACGCGCTGAGCTCATATGCTCATATGCGAGATGAGCTAATGAGCTCACATCTTGTGAAAAATGAAGGAAATATCTTATTTATTGATTTAAAGAAAAGGCGGTGCGGGCCGAGGCGACCAGGCCGGCCCGCATTAGACTTTGTGTGTAACATGGAAAGTAACTCATAGATGACTGAGTTTATCGTAAATTTCGGGGGTCGACACGGGGTATTCCTGCAATCACGGGAAGAAATGCGGAGATGTCGCGAGATTGTAGGAAGCGTATGGAGCCCGGTCGAGATTTACGTGACTAATTGCCTGAAGACCTGACTTTATCATGGGCTTGGGCTGCATGGGTCGAAGAACCCTAACCCTACCCTATGTGACTTGTTCCCCAAGAATTACGTGAGGTTTGATCTCTATAAATAGGGTACATAGGCACTTGTTTTAGACATGGATCGACACTTGATAGAGAATAACAAAAAACTTTATTCTTTCTTGAGTAGTCAACATACAAGCTCAGTCACCATCATTCACAACCTTCCTCCGCCCTCAAAACATCACCCCTGATCTTATTTCAGACATCAACCTCCAAAATATTGCTATACGAAATTCTTCTTATAAAAGTGTGGATTCAACGGAGTATGGATTCCAGCTCTAAGGTGGTGCAATCTGCGTACGCTATTCTTAATTGTTAGGAGAGTGCTCAATATAAATCTTTTGATCGTTTCATGAGTCATATGACCCAGGACGATGAACATGAGAATTAGAAGGTACCAACGATAAACAAGATTAAGATAAACACAAATACAATCGTTTTTTAGGAGTCCAACTGTTATAGTCACGCCCTAGCAATTCAGACTCATACCGGTGAACTTATTAAGTCTAGTTGCTTGCAAGTCGTTTAAGCCATAAGCAATGCAGTGTTCGGCTTTTCCTACTTAGAGAGAGTAGTAGCAAATTTTCGTAAACTCCTAGCAAGTTTGAAAGATCAAAACATATTGTTTAGATTTATTAAACAATATGCAATAACTCACTACCTAACCAGACATATCCACCATGCCTTTCGTCATGTACTTATGAGTGATTTGAATAAATAAAAGTTCACTCTTTTGGCTAAAAAAAAATTAAACAAAGTTTAATAATTCCTTCAATTAGACACTTTATAAAATAAATATAATTAATTTGTCATTATACGAAAATTTAAACTATATAATTGTTCATGTTTATTATTTTATTGACTAAAAATAATTTTCATTCATTCAAATATATTTGGTAATAAAATTTCTAGATAAAAAGTCACTGATATATGATAACCACTAAATATAATTAAAACTCATCATCATTACATCATTAATTGTTTTTAGCAGTTATAACTAGTACATTTTAAATACTTATACTTTAACCTGTACATCTGATTGAAATACTTCAACTTTGTTATTTTCTTTTATATCTATCATAACATAAACTTTTATTTTACATCTATAAAAAATATTGAATAATCATATATCGAAGCAAATAAAATAAATATACCTAAATAAATTCTAATTGTATAAAAAAATTATACACTAATGTCACAGAAGATATCCCGTATTTTTTATAATATTTTGAAAACAATTGTTATACACTTTTAAGAAAAGCTCGAGATAAGTCTGTTAAATTGTTTCCGGTTGTTTAATGTTATTACATTTTACATAACACTAATTTCATGAATCATATATGTTGCAATAATAAAGAATTAGAGATTTTGTGAAACTCCTCTAAATAAAATTTAAAATGTTTTTGTAAATCTTTTTTTATTTATATTTTTTCGTTTTAAATTAGTATGTCACTTTCAAAATTTTCCGTATATGTAGAAAATCTAATCTTGATAAGAAAAATTCCTTATCTTCAACATTTTTATTTGATTAAATGAATATATCATGTAATTATTTTATTTTAAAATATAAATAAAATCTATACGAGAGAATAGTTACTTAAAAGTAAACTAATACTTAAAATTGAGAAAATAATTTCAGTTACATTTAATAAACTCTTAATAAGTATCTATTATGTCCTATTAATTATTCTTTTATATATTTAAAACTAAAACAATTTTAAGCAGCATAATCATTATTTATAACAATTAATTTATCCATATAAAATTAAGATTTTTATAGTAGAAATATTTGAAAGTCCCCGTCAATTCAATGGCCATTCCACAGTTAATCTTATCTAAATAGTAGATACTTAAGAGCTGGGCCCTTACCCCTTAGCAACTTGTCCCCTAAATAAAATTTGACTAAAAAATGACAAATTATTACTCCCTTTTGAGAACAATAGATATATTAAGAAAAAAAATTGTTTTTTTTCTATAAAAAAATCCTTTATTTAATGTATTAATAAATGGGTATAAAATTTATTTTAAAGAAATAATTTGAAAAATTATCCTTAAGTTTATATTAAAACCGTAAAAAGTTTGCGAATACAAGTAAGTTGAAATAATTTTTTTTACAAAAGGAAAATGGTGATGTATTATAATATTTTGTACATAATTTCTTATATTAATTGTAAGGTCTATAATTTAGTCCATCCGTTTTTCTTAAAAAAAAACAGATCTAGTAAGTTATAACTTGATCAACAATGAATTATGCAATTTTTATGAGTACAATTTTATAATTGTCGAAACAAACATACAGTTTTATTCATTTCTTCGATGACAATGGGGCACCGACAATTGGTGATCACACAATTTGACTAGTATATATTTGTGGTGCGAAGCAAAAAGGTCTCCTTGTTTTTATTTTGCCATGTTTTTGCTTCAAGCAATCTGGTCACTATGTAAACTAGGACCTGCATCTCTTCTTATTTTGCCACGTTTTAAATCATTTATGGGGATAAGATATATGTATGTTTGAAAAATAATTTTATGACAATTAAATAAACTCTGATTCTATTCTATTATTTAGACGAAGCACGAGTTGAATACTTAAAATGTTATAGTTAGAGTTAAATAAAGGCAAATGACATATTGTGGCCCTTAAACTTGATTTGGATATTCAAACAACTCCAACAGGGGTTGATTCGGATATTCAATTAGGTTCTTGGAGCAATTTTAAGAGGGGTGTTAAGTCCTATGTGATAGGGTGTAAATATATTCAAATGTTAAAGGATGTGAATTTCTATATTATATGACACTATTCCGTGTCAACCTATAACAATGTTAAGATGTTTGAAGAGTGCGGTGGTAAATTTTTGTTAGTCTTCAGGCACCTCTCACTCTATCTACCATATATAATATAATAATCGAAATGAGATATATTTTATTTCAACGGTTATCCCCTTATTTTGGTTTTTAAAAATAAAAATAAATAGTGTTATAAATATATTAAACTAATATCTATCTACACTATAGATATATTTTGTTTCAAGGGTTATCCTTTTATTTTGGTTTTAAAAAAATAAAATAAATAGTGTTATAAACATGGTAAATTACTACATTGCTAAGTTATTAGATATAGTCTCCTTATCCCGCTAAACTACGATCAAAACTTATCCTACTAAACTACGATCAGAGCTCATTCTACGGTCATTTCTCATTGCTAATTCTTTTATTATAACCATGATCACAACTTTTTCATAATTCTTTTATTATTTTTATTATATATCTATATTTATTATAAATTTATATAAATATATTAAAATTAATATATAATTGGAGAAATAAAATTTAAAATTTATTCAAATATTAACGGCACTCGTGCATGGCACGAGATTTAATCTATCTATACTATTATATTAAAGACGAAATAATGAAAGTTTGGTTGTAGTCGGTCTGGTCACCGTAATTATAGTAATATTTAAAATAAAACACACTCATAAATAAATAAATATTCGTAAAAGAATTATAATATGTCTAAGGGTTTTCGTTAAAATAAAATAAAATTTAAAATAATTCACCCGGTCAGACTAAACAAAATTATACTATCGATCCAATTTTAAATAAAAAATAAAAAAACTACATAAAGTTAGTTGGATTTAAAGAATCGGGCTAAAATAAAATAATAAATATTATAGATCTCACTAAAAACATTATATTATTGGACCGGACTATAACATAATAAAAATTTGAAAGAAAGTTTGTGGAGTTGATATAATATCATCAAACTAATACAAAATAATGCATATTATCTATTTGGTCTAAAATAAACAATAATCACCCAGACTAAAATAAAATTAAACAAAATAATAAGTATAATTAGCTGGATTTGGTTGATGTAACGGGTCTCAAGCTAACATAATTTTTTTGCCATTAAACTAACATAAATCTGAATATAGTTAGTTGGATTTGTCAGTTTATAGGCTAATGACAATTCATATACTATTGATATCAGCTAAAATTTACATTTTAATTAAATATAATAATCTTTCGTTAACACACATATAAATATCAATAAAAATGTAAATTTCAATCATTACATTATTTTTTAAACTTAGTATCACTAACTTATACACCTATACGTATATTAATAAGTATTATCAAATCATATTATTAAAATTTCAAATAAATAAGTTTTATAACTTAAATTTTTTACTTCAAACTATGTAATATTAAAAATAATCCGCGAATGAGGTATATTTTGGTTTAACAAATATCCACATATTTTGGTTATTAAAAATAAAAATAATTAGTGTTATACACATGATAACTACTAAATTACTAAATTACTTACATATAGTTTACTTATTCCACTAAACTAATACCAAAGATTATGCTATTAAAACTACAACTAATTCTTTCATTATAGATCTATAATTATTATATATATTATAATATTTTAAAATTATTATATAAATAGATAAATAAAATTCTAAAAATATTAACGGAACCCGTGCATCCCACGGGATTAAAACTAGTATAACTAGAATTCAATTTTTATAAAAAATATATATATAAATCTTACCTTTTCAATTATATTTAATTTATTTATTTATCTAATATTGATTTTGTTTGACTGGGGGAGAGGATCATTTAAGCACAGCTAGCAGTTAGGGTGTCAACTTTGACATCAACTAGAGATAAATTAAAAAAAATAATATTTTAGATGAGTTATAATAATTGGCATCCAAAAGGAGTATTTCCGATGCTCTTAAATTATCTGGTGATAATTACAACCTTCAGCTTATATTTAGCAGTATCTACAATTTGGGAATACTTGGTGAGTATTTTTGATCTTATTTTAATATATTCGATCATAAATTAAATTTTTACTTGACTCCAAGGGAAAATTCGTATTTCTAAAAAAAACTCGTTTTTAAGAGTAAAAATTGATGATAATTACAACCTTAGTGGAATCTTATGTTGTATCCGGATGGAAGTACAGTAGAGTAACAAAAAAATGACGTGACATGTACATATTAACATATTAAATAATATAATATTCCCTTAAATATATTATAAATATAGTAAAAATATATTTTTACTAGTTATTTAAGAGAATATTTTAAATGAACTCCAATTACATGCCCATCTTACTATTATAACAACCTGAGTGAAGGCAAAAAAAATATAAGAAAGTGATATAAGTTAAAGTAAAGTGATAAATTTTTTATTGACAAAAATGATAACAGAAGACACAAAAAAAATAAAATAAGAAACTGATATGTACAAGAGTAAGAGCACGTCCAAGTGTCCTAAAAATTTGTACTAAAATTAAAGGCACTTTTGAGCATATAAGTGCTCAAATAATGTACTACTAGTTTATTAAAATACTAGAAAATTAATTATGTGCCTCATTTTTTAGGCACAACTATTCTGTTTCATTTTTTTCAATAAAAATTCTATTTTCATTTCTTTTTATCAATCTCCCTTTTTACACATCTCTCTTCTCTCCTCATTTACTTTTCCTATATTTATAATTTAAATATATTATTATTTTATCAATAAGACACAAATTTAATACATGTTATTGGAGTTGATGTACAAAAATATTGTCTTAAATCAATAGGCTACTACATTTTATTAAATTTATAAGCCATCCACTAAAACATGATTAGACATGTTCTAAACAAACAATTTTTTTTATTAATAACATGATATAGGACAGCGCTAAGATATTGTTAGTAACTTTATTTATTTTAGATGCCTCAAAATTTAGTTTATGATCACATTTTAAAGTATTGTTGAACTTACGGTTGAAAAAATTTATGTGAATGTAAGAGTAAATGCCAGAGTTCATTCTTATTATTAGTTGAGTTCGAAACAATCAAATTACCACAAATGAAATTTGAGAACATTTTAAGTACCAATTTCAATTTCATATCTTTATTTTTTTTGGTCAAACATGAAAATATGGTTATCTTTCTTTTTCAAGCATACACAGGTGGAGCCTTTTGTTGGTGTGACAGTATTTAATACTCTAATATAAAGGTCTTGTAAAACTTCAAACTCTTTTTGATAACCACATGTAAATATGTGATAGCTACAGATATGGCATAAAGCCTGCCCTTGCGTGCTGCATCATCTGCTCTCTTCATGAACTTATCCATGTCGGGACACGTAATTTCCAAAAATAAAATTTAAAATGGATGCATCCATCCATCATGGCCAATCAATAAGTGAAATATTAATTACAATCTTAAATGGCACTTCACATTGCACAGTACGACCATAGCCCTGAAAACTTTTCAATTGTGAAATGTGCTGGTAGAAAGAAAGGGCCTTCACACTCACATAATAGTACAAATTTAACAAGTAAAACTAGAAATTTGCTAATTCCCGAAACTTTACTATTCTTGATTACAATAGCACAGTGACCAGTGCTTTGCGAGTGTGCTTCTATAACTGCTAATTTTACAGGCTCGATATTTCATCACTACAACAAATGTCTCGTCAAAACAATCTTTAGGCATAAGAAATAGAGCTGTTTTACCATAATTTTAAAATAACTAAAGCCGGCAAAGATTGGAAAAATATTCACATCCTTCGTACACTTCTAATCCTGGTCCGTCTAGTTCATTTTTCTTGAAGCAAGCACAGCGCTTGCTCATTTCCCTGTCAAAGCTATCTCTAGCGGCCTCTGAACTAATCTTGGATACCCATTCTCACACCAAACCTGACAAAGAAAAATTAGAGCCTAATGTTCATGGGTACTTGATTCTAAACATTCCCTCCCAGATTAGACATTTATGTGATACACAGCCAATATATATATATATATATATATATATCTAGTAAACTATTTTTCTTTTCCGCGTAACTTGTGTCTTTTCCAACACAAATAAAAATTGATTTCAGAAGCAACAATTTAAACACACACAAACAATAAAGAGTAACTTAAAAATAAAAAAATAGTAGTTAAAAATAACAGAATGATATTAAGTTTAAATATACAACTTATGTGCAACTAAAAAAATCAATGCCATAAATTAATAAAGTCAACGACTTCATGTTCCATAATGATGTGACTACAAGTGATGTTACACAATGAAGCGACAACAAGTTCCTCAGAAAACAAATTAGTTACAGTGTTTGGTTCAACGCCTTTCAAGTTGCACAAAGTAACCTCGAGTATCAAGATTTTTGAGGTTACGTTAAAACATGAGAACATAGTTCCCTACGTCCCCCAAGGTCACCACAAGTTACACTCTTATATTAATGTGGATATATATATTTTTTTGAAAGTACATAGTCTATATTAGTGTAATCTAATATACCAAAATTAACAATGTAACTTAAACATACAGGATTGAACCAAACACAATAATTCGGTTTTTCTTGGAACCACTACTACAATTTAATATACTAAAAACAACTTATATAGAAATAAGAGAAAAAGATTGTGAAAATAATGAATTATCATATGTTAATTCAATATATTGAAAATAATGTGAGAATATGAGGGTAAAAAGTTTTGTAGAAATATACAATGTATAATATATTACAGCATATGCCATGGTATAAGCTGGGCATTGAATGCCTCCACCCCTGTATACATGTGGCATGCCTACATTACAGTTGATACCTTTAACTTGGTACCAAACATATTTCTTTCAGCAAAGCTTAAATATAGAGTCAGAAGTATGACTTTAAGATTGAGTTTTATATTTTTTAAATCTGTCTTTGCTTTCAGAATCCTTTTAGTGAAGCAAACTTTTACCTCTGAACCATCTTCCTGACTCCATCTTGAATTACAGCTAGGGACCTTAGCTTCTTCAACTTTCTGTTTTTTCCATCAGCTGGGCACCTCTAGCAGCCTTTGCTTCTACTCCTTTCAAGTATTTTGTGGGGTTACCTTTACTATTGTAGTAAAGCCCAACAAGTTTACCAACAGGACTGAAATTTGCCAGTTATAACAATGTAAGTTTTAGGCAACCATATTTACTTATTCAGGACAAGGAACTTCCGGGTAGGCCCCCATGCCTTCAAATCCTTAAAACTAGCAATTCATTTTTCTTATATTATTTTTTGCTACAAACAGGATCTCTACTTCCCAAGAAAGGTAAAGATATTAAAATCTCTATGTACTTCAAGCACCTTCCACATATTAGTTCTCATTTCATTTTCACATCAGTGAAATAGCAAGCTGTATACTCACATATAAGTTCTGACATAAAAATCTCGCCAGTCAACCACACTCTTCACCTAGAAATGAAACATGAAGGTTTAGAAAGAGTGAACTGGAAGCATGTCACTAAATTAATATATCTTCACTTTTCAAACACTCGATATTGATAAAAAACTAATTCTCTTTCCAATTCTCTGCTAAGAAGCTGGGGAGACAGGGTAGAGGTACATATGAAAATATGTTGCATGGTATGAAAAGAGACAAATCAAAGAAAGGACAAGGAAATCACATCAGAAGACCAAAGGCGCAGCGTAGCTCAAAATTTATAAGAATAGCTACTAGAGTCCAGAGGAGTCCCTCTGAAAATTTGTGCATTAACATAATAATTGTAATTTAGTAAGCAATTGGAAGGGAAAGCTCGATGCATAAATGGAAACATCAAAATATTCCTTCCCCAACTTCCTAGTTAAAGCATACCAAAAATGCTTGCTAAATTTTCAGTCCAGATAGTGAGCTAATCAAACCGGACCAGGTTGTTAAATACTTTAGATAGGTAAATATTCTATAGTACATCCACGAATGTCACATGTTCAATAAGAGTAATAAATGAAAATTTTAAACGTCAACAATAAAACAAGCAATAAATTACCTCAGTGCTGGATAACCCTCTTAATGAGTCAGTAAGACCATCTCCTGTGTAAATTTCATACAAAACCCTTTAGAAAAAAACTAAAAAACTAGTAACTAATAAGAATAAGCCCATAAAAAATAACAAGCAATTCTTGCTAGAGCAGAATTTTTTAGCAGAGAACTTTAATGGCATAAATGGTTCCTTTTTTTCTTGATCAAACATAAATGGTTCCTTAATTCTACATAAACAGGTCTATATTCACAAGGCTGAGATAGATGAAATTGCATATGCATAGCAGTAGCAAGTCCAACCATGAAATAATTTTTAGTAAGCAGAAAAAAACAAGTTAAGGCGTTTCATTATTTGATCGCCCATGGAAGGTGTACCTGAGGACATTGCTAGGGGGGAAATTCATCAATGGACTGCAAGAGCATATCCAGGTCAAAGTTTATCTATTTTCCATATATCCTAGCTGAAAGCTGCGGTTGAAGGAGCCCCAATCTCAACAATTATACCTCCACAGTTAACTAACTCCATAATAGTATGATATTGTCCGCTTTGAAGCCTGCACGGATTTATAATGGGCATATCCCAAAAGACCTCATACTAATGGACTTAATTGGCTACTCTATATACAAGAAATTTATTTCTATTGTCCTCAATGTGGTACTTGGGTTGATACTACCCAATAATCCTCCCCTTAAACCAAGAACCACAAATTCAGGTCTTACACTATTGGAATTGAAGTAACTACAAAGGATATGAATTGATTCAGCATACAAGTATGATTTATTCATATCTCAGAATCATAGGGATCAGATTTGTAGATTTGTACGGCTGTCACCGTTTTAGAATAGTCTTATGTATGATTATATATATGTACATTATGTAACCCTCAAAAATATCAATATAGCTTATTGTAGTTCACTTGTTCTCATGGTATCAGAGCCTAGACAATAAATCCTAATATTTATTTAACTCCTCTCTACCTAAACATAGCCACCATGTCCGATAATATTTCTCATTCCACAAGTATCATTGACTACGACTCAAAACCCTACAACAGAATTTCACTCCATTCAGATCACTACTATACGACTGAATGGAGAAAACTTCCTATACTGGTCTCAGTCTGTTCGCATGTACATCCGTGGCAGGGGTTGGTTACTTGATAGGGGATGAGAAAGAGCCTGATGCAAAATATGCCACCTATTCAACTTGGGATGCAGAGAATTCTATGGTTATGACTTGGCTGGTGAATTCAATGGAGGAGGATATAAGCTCCAACTATATGTGCTACCACACTGCAAAGAAGCTTATGGATAACGTCAATCAGATGTACTCTGATTTAGAAAATCAGTCTCAAGTGTATGAGCTGACTTTGAAGCTTGGAGAAATCCGCCAAGGTGAGGATAATGTTACTAAGTATTTTAATTCCTTAAAACGTCTTTGGCAAGATTTAGATCTATACAATAATTATGAGTGAAAATCTCTAAAGGGTTTTTAATCACTATAAGAAAACGGTGGAGGATAATCGTATTTTTAAATTTCTCATTGGTCTTAATGTTGAGTTTGATGAAGTAGGCAGGATAATTGCTAGGAAACCTCTTCCATCTATTGGCGAAGTGTTTTCAGAGGTCCGTCGCGAGGGAAGTCGTCGCCTAGTAATGCTTGGAAAAAGGAATCTCATCAGTACAGTTGAGAATTCTGCTCTTGCAGTTGGTACTAATATGGGACGAGTTGCTTCTAAAAGGACTGATGAGAAGCCTCGTATTTGGTGTGATCATTGTAACAAACCACGTTATACACATGAAACTTGTTGGAAGATTCATGGAAAACCAACAAACTGGAAGGGTTCTCATTAGGGCTGATTCAACCGTTCTCCCGCTGCACACGAGGCAAAATCTGTTACACTTAATGAAGAGCATGTTAATGTTGTTAAACTATAATCCAAGCTTATTAACTGCTCCCAATGCTTCTGTTACGCAAACAGGTAATATAATAAAAGCCTTCTCTTGTTATTTCCCTTAGCATTCTACCCCCGGATCATTGACTCGGGGGCTTCAGATCACATGATCAGTTCTTCTTGCTTATTTCATACTTCTAATCCTTCATCTGGTCATGAAAAAATTCGTATCGCAGATGGCTCATATTCTGCAATAGCTGGTAAAGGTTTGATTAATTTATCTAAAACCATTTCCCTTAAATCTGTTCTTTATGTCCCAAAACTTGCATGTAATCTCTTGTCAGTTAGTAAGTTATCCAATGATTCTAATTGCCGTGTTATATTTTGTGAAACTCACTGTATATTTCAAGAGCAGAGTTCGGGGACGGAGATTAGCAGTGCTAAGTTAATAGATGGTCTCTACTATTTTGAAGATGCCTCCAAGAATAAAGAAGCTCGAGGTTTCAGTAGTATCAGTTCTATCCCGAATTAAGATCAGATTATGCTTTGGCATTACCGACTAGGACGGCTTAGTTTTTTATATCTTAAAAAATTGTTTCCCAACTTTTTTAAGGGATTTGATTGCTCTAAGTTCTTTTGCAAAAGCTGCATATTATCCAAAAGTCATAAAATTCTTTATCCTTCCGGGCATTATCAAGCCTCGAAACCATTTTACTTAATACATAGTGATGTTTGGGGTCCCTCTAGAATTAAAACTTATACTGGTAAGAGGTGATTTGTCACATTTATTGACGATCATACTCATTTATGTTGGGTTTATTTGATGAGTGAAAAATTTGAAGTTGCAGACTTGTTCAAGAATTTTTACTCAATGGTGGAAACCAATTTTAAACTAAAATTGGAATTTTTCGTACTAATAATGGAACCGAGTATTTTAAAAGAGGTTTTTTGAAAGAAAAAGGCATTCAATATCATCTACTTGTGTTGATACGCCTCAACAAAATGGCATCGGCATTTATTTGAAGTTGCACGTGCAATTATGTTTTCTATGCACGTTCCTAAATATCTATGAGGAGAAGCAATTTCAACTGCATTTTACTTAATTAATCATAAGCCTACACGTGTTTAAAACTATATTACTCCCCTAGAACATTTCAAAATGTATTTTCCCGAGTCACGTATTTTGTCGCATTCCTCTTAAAAGATTCCGGTACACTGTCTGTCTATGTTTACTTATCCACTAAAGAAAGGTCAAAACTTGATCCTAGGGCTGAGAAATGTGTTTTTATTGGTTATGCCCCAAGTAAAAGAAGATATAAGTGTTTTACAAAATCGAGAAAAACCGGATGTCATTTATCTCGAACATCAACCGTTTTTTTCAAAAGGGTTTGCTTCAGGGAGAGGAACAAGAGCAAACAAAAGAAAATTTTTGGGATATGATACCCACTCATTTAGCTAAAATTGTGGATAATGACATATTATCATATAAGGAGGATGTTATGCCTCTCACTACGGGTAAAACTCGAAATTCTAGCAGTGATATTCCAAATATTATTGATTCTTTAACAGGGGGAGAAATACTATCTAAGGTTCCTAAGGAATGGAGTACAGAGCTTCTGGTTTATAAAATGAGGATAAATTATCAAAAAAGTAGAGAACCTGATATCCCTTCTGCACAAGTCCAATCAACAATCCTGGGCAAAGAATCAAAAAATGCGGGTACTTCACATATGCCTTTGCCTAGTGTTTTTAATAGTCCAGCTAACCTTTCTCCAACTTCTAATAATTTGTCTGATCCAAATATTGCTTCTGATGATCATAATATTTCTATAGCAATCAGGAAAGGAAAGCATTCATGTACTAACCATCCTTTGTTTAAATATATGTCCTACGGTAAATTCTCAAAAAAAAACATAGTTCTTTTACATCAACAATTTCTAATCTGTTTGTGCCCAAAAACATTCAGGAAGCACTTAATGATCCAAATTAGAGACTGGCAGTAATGGAAGAAATGAATGCTCTAAGAAAAAGTGGGACTTAGGAAATTGTGATCCATCTAAAGATCATAAAATAGTTGGATGTAAATGGGTGTTTACAGTGAAATGTAAAGCAGACGGAAGGGGTTAAAGCTACCGGCGTCTCACTTGCACCACTGTAGTTGCAGGTAATGATAGGCCCGTTAGTCTTCGTTGTTGACTTGACGGGAGACGTTACAGTCGTAACGGAAGTTACACGTGGAGTGACATGGCAACAGGCGGCGGTTAACGTGTACGCCAACTAAGCAGGAGTGAATTATAATAGGGAAAAAGAAATATAAACGGTCATAAAACAAACAGAGATGTTGGCAGGCAGCAAATGAACTTGAGTAGATGAAGGTATTTTATCCGAAATATGTCTCTGTTAGAACGTAAAAAAGGAGAGTGGGTATCCATGACGTTGCTGTTAATTGACATCGAATTTAATGATAAATGTGGATAATGGGAAAGACATAAGCGGGCATACAGGAGACACAAATGTAATTCTTCCGGATCCTGATTTTAAACCAACCCTATAACAACGACGGTCATCTGCTAGGCGGTTACCCCTATTCACTTCATTATTATAGGTCGAGAGTACAAGTCTTAGTGCGGACATGTGTTTAAGTATATAAATTCACGCAAGTGACTATGACCAGAAAACAAAAATGCGGTAAAAACATCAGACATTCCACATGCGCATGCCAGAGTTAACATATGTACTGACAAAATACTATTACATACTCTAAAGAGAATTTTAGTGAATTTGGTTACCCTTGTGAAGTGGACACAAAGTTTAAGCTGACCCTGCAATCAAAATTACTTTAACAAAAAAATTATAAATGACTGTTTCTTCCTCTTTATTTCTCAGATCAGGTGGCAACATACAAAAAACAATCATGCAAGGCTAATAATTTATTTAGTATTCCAACAACCAGTTTTACCTGAAAAGTTTCCAGATACAAATGCACGGGATGCATCCCTGTAATGAAAGATCAGTCATACAGTCAGCTTCATATTTAGACAAATTGATCTAGGGGAAAAAGCAATGGAAAAATGAACAAATAGATATGGATAAATTGCTAGTAATGACTGAACCAATAATATAATAGAGTATTAATTAAATTTCTAATTAATTAGGAAAAACTTTTGTCATCATGGACACAGAAAATAAGACATGGAACTTTATAATGATTTAAGGGATAGGGGTGATATCTATATATTTATTGTAAATGGTCAATTACGGAAATTCAAATATTTACACTTTCAAACCCTCAACCTAGGAAAATATCAACTACACTACAGGACAAGTATTCACATTTACTGTATTTAGCAATAAAACAATTAAATTATATTTTGACCATAATTATTCCTTGATTTGCTGTGCCACCACTCTTTTTACTGATTAGCTGATTGGTTTATAGAACTTTACAGCATACTAACATGAACCAGTTTACGAAAACAAAGCTACTTAATTAAACCTTCACAATAGTATACAAGAAAAGATAAACCTTCCAGCAAAATGGTTGTAGCCCCCTCCCAAACCGTAGTGCGATTTTCCTTTCGTCACATCAAACACAGAGCTGAAATAAATCCCAAGCATAGCAAACAATTAAGATATTCCTAAAAATCGATAACTTGATTCGTATAACAACTTTAAAAATGGTACATGTAAACTATATGCACACAAAGATTCATACCCAAGAATGGCTAAGAGAATTGGCAAGGCAGCATCAGTCCCATTACACAGAGCTAAATCTTGGACAGTAAAGAGTTTCTAGCAGAATCAAATACAGTAATTGAAGAAAAATATAACTGGAATGAAAAATAATATAAAGAAAAGGTGATAAATTGATTGATACCTGGGGAGGTGAAAAAGGGTGAAGAAGATTGAATTTGAGGAAGAAAAAAGACAAGAGAGGTACAAAGAGGGCGATCCCAACTAGAGGGGATCGACCCATTTTCCCCTAAACTTTATGCAACAATTTTTAAACCGCTATTGGTAACTTGTATTTGTATGTATTTCAATTCATCTACTCTTTTTAGGTAGCTGGATTGGATGCCCAGATTCTGTAGTTGCAAATATATTCGGTTGCTTTCCTTCTTTTTTAAGAAAAATACTTGATACTTGTTGGGCCATAAGCCCAATAAGAAATAAACATATATTTAAAATACACTGTATTAGGAGGTTTAGTAAGAAGCCCAAAAATGTAATGGGAAAGAAAAGCCCGTTTAGGGTGATATCCTCAGTTTAAGGAGGTGATAACTTTGTATTTGAGATAGAGTAAATAATCTATTCAGGACTTCATTGTTTACTGAATGTCCATTTTTTGTTAGATAATTAATTGATTATTGACCAGAACGAATTTATTATTTGACGTTAAAAGGAACTTTTTAACATATAATTGTTCAACCGCAAGCTGAAGAAGGAAACACGACCATGAAAATCGGAGGAACAAATGAAGTGACCACAGTCCCGCGAGCTAAAAAAGAACATGGACCTTCCACATTTCGTCCTCGTCGTTTATTCCCTCAGACCGCTAAGCCTCACAAAAATCGACAATGTAAATGAGACACCGGATTACGAGTCACGACCGCCTCGGGAAAAAGGTCCTCTCAAGCGATATAAGACCGCACTTAGACAAAATCAAGCATTTAGAAGCTCAGCGAGAAGTCGAGCTGGGTGAGAACGCAACCAATGACGAACAATGGACATTACTCACTGAAGAGTCAAAAAATTACAAGATCGTTTAGACAAACAACAAGAAATTCGCCGACTTCAGTTCGAGCTAGATCAGGCATCTACCCCGCTATTCTTTACTAATGAGGATGGCAAGGAATTCAACGAGGATGATTCCTTATACGATGAATATTATCAGTATGAAGACGAGGCTTCTACTGAGTCAACATACTCGAGACCCCGTCGCCCCCCAATAAGGGGACACCTTCTAACGAAAACTTCCAACAGATAAATAACACTCAATCAGTCGATCTGAGGTCATTTTGCGACTACAAGAAGATATGGCTATTATTTGAGAGAATATCATCAATCAATCCAAATTCGGATTAATATGGGAAAGCCCACTCTCCACATGAGTCAAAAATGCCATGATAGATCGAACCTTGAAAACCCCAACATAAGATCATTTCGATTGTTCTAAAGATCCATCAATATTTTTGAACATTTTTTATGGCCAAATGGCATTTGGTGGTCACTCTGAAGTTGCAAGATGCCAATTCTTCTAACATGTCTCCAAGGTACATCCTTCCAGTGGTACAATAATCTCCCTCCTCGATCAATTGACTCCTGGGTAGCCCTCAAGGCTAAATTTCAGCCCTGTTTCTCTGTTAAATCTAAGGAGGAAAAATTACAGCCTCATTAATGATGATAAGACAAGGACACAATGAGTCCCCAACCTAGTGGAAGAACTTGGTGTTAATTACCTCGTCGCATGTGTAGATAAACATCGCCATGCAAGGCTTCTGGAAGAATTCCTTGAGAAAAACCTTCGATCACTATATGGGGCATTTCAACTTGTCGAATACCGAATGACTCTCCAAGGAGCCTGATAGTCAATCTTCTGAAAGAAGGGATAGGCCTTGGCAGCTACGCTCCTGACAAGAAAAAGAATTTACCAAACTTAATACAGAAAGGCTAATATATTAGTAAGGGACCAGATTATAGACCCCCTCGACCGATGAAACCCGGCCGTCCCCCAAGTAATAGATGCTGTGAGTATTATAAAGACACATGGTACACCACTAAGCAATGTTATCAGCTAAGTAACCTGATTGAGAGTTAATTGAAATGAGGATAATACGTCCATTTTATAGACAATGCTAATGAACATCCTCGGGAAAGAAGAAGGGATGACGATCGATTAATTGATGTTATTTTTTGTGGACACTCGACGGGTGATCTGTCCAACATCTTTAAAATTCGTATGCTATAGAGTTTTTGAACATCAATCCAGAAATTTTGAAGCTACCTGGACACAATCCATCTCCCATTAGATCATTTTCGGACGACGACTATCTCCCAGGATTATTGGAAGATCACTAAGATGCCTTGGTTATAACCACCAAAGTCGGCACAAATATGGTAAAGAAAATCCTCGTTGATAAGGCCTTCTCTGTCGATATTCTTTACCATCATGCTTTCTCTCGAATGGATCTCGGTGATAGGAAGTTGGAGAACATCCAGAATCTGTTATATGATTTTACAGGCAATAAAGTAAAGGTCGTGGGGATCTTCTACCTACCTGTCTTGTTTGGAACAATGTCATGCCAAACATGAAAGGTTGTAAAGTTTCATGTTGTCGGTACCGCCTCGAGCTACAACGCCATCATTGGAAGAACAACTATAGCATCCCTCAAGGCAATAGCATCCATCACCCACTTAAAAATAAAATTCCCAATGGAGTTCAGAATTGGTGAGGTCATTGGTGATCAGGCAGTAGCTCGACAATGTTATCTGACTATAATCATCCCAAAAAAGCAGGAGACCCTAATCATTGGCATTAATCAGGCTACTAATATGGATCCGCAAGAAATTGCTAACGGCAGTAGAGACCTCACTTTTTCTCCAATAGAATAAACCGTCGACATTGAAGTGTTCGCGGGCAATCCTGAGATTACCACTAAAATTGGGAAACAGTTAGTCAGAAGGGTTCAAGCACTTAAACGCAACAAAAATGATGTAAAATTAAATTAAAACCAGAATAAAATCAAAATCTTATGCATGATCCATACGGAAGTAGATATTTAATTCGTAGTAAAAATCTTTACCTTAAAGAAGCTTTAAAAGTTCATTAATGAAGTTTTAATGAAGTTCTAACACTACGCCATAGATGACCTAACTGAACATTTGAGGGGGGGGGGTGTTACCTTAGATTATGTTACTATGGATGTGAAATTTTTACCCTATCACAAAACCTACACTATCCGGGTTACTAAACCTATATTACTGTGTTGCCATAGGTCATTGAGGTGTTAAGTAGAGGTAACATGATACAGTGTGTTGCTATAGACTAAGAATAAAAAAAAATTTAAATTTAATCCAAAAATAAAATTTATTTTTAAAAATATTTGATTTGGATAAATAATTCATGGATTTCTCTTGGAAAGTATTATTATAACAAATAATTGACTTATAAACATATCGTAACAAGTAAAATAGTTTATTTAAATATAAAATTATATATTAATTATTTTGATAAATTTAAATATTGTTTATTATAAAATAACTTCTTTAATTATTTATTCTGCTATAATCATTTATTCTGCTCTAATTATTTATTTTTACAAACTAATCTGTAGTTTTATTGTAATAATTATAATATGCAGAATTAAAAAGATTAGAAATATTTGGATAAAAAAATAAAATAGTAACAAATTAAATGGGATGGGCTTGATGGAAAATTCAATGGGCTGGACTTGGTGAAAAGCTAAATGGGTTGGGCTGGGCTGCAGAAAAATTGGTTTGGGCGGCGGCTAATAATATTGAACAGAGCGGGACTTGAAAATTTTGGACAAAAGTAAAGAGAGAAAAATTATAATATCATTCTCAGTCTCATTTGAGAAAAAGCGGCGGAAATTAGGGTTCAAGGATCATCGAGTTCAAGTTAATTCAAGCATCGATGTAAAAATTGGTATGCTCTCTTCAGTATTATATTGATGTATGTAAAAGTATTTGTATCTCTCCGTCTATCTCACTGTATCTTTCCGTCTCTCTCACCCACTGGCTATGTCTCTTTCGCCTCTCTCTCTCTCTCTCTCTCTTTGTCTCTCCCCCTCAATCTATCATTCTATCTCTCTCACCCCTTATGATATTAATTAATTATGTATTGTGTTTGATTGAATTAATTATGTATTGTGTTTGATTGCAGTGGTTTTTTTGGTTTGTGCTATTTAGCGTAATTTGTCATATTTGGGCTAAAGAGTGAAACAATTAAGTGGTCTTATCATTTTGGTCAAGTACGTTTGCATTTGATGAGAAAGAGCGGCTGACATGTATTCTACCTTTCCGTATACCATTACAGAGGTATACATAGCTGTTTTGTTGTGAAGCAAAGTGTATTATTCTCTTCCTCAGTTGTAAACTTTTTACTGCATAAGCATAAAATGTGTATGTGTTGAGAAACTCACTAACAAGTATAGCAACATAGAGGCAAGTGTATAAAGAATTTAACAAGTTTAGGCCAAGACCACAGTTAACAAAACAAAACATGCAGGTAAACAAAATCAGTAACTGAAATAACGAAGAGAGAAAGAAAGATGTACCCGAAACCATAGCTTTCAACAGTGACTGTAATAAAGGTTTACAGATACAAAATGCCAAGAAAATAATCACAGCTGAGTCACCAGGCCTTGCTCGAAGTCCTGGCTGCTCTTGAAGAGATTATTGCCCCTACCTGCTGCGTTTGGGATGTACGCAATATCTCCACCAGGATAAAACAGCTCGGAGTTTATGTTAACAGCAGCAACAAAACCTCCACTTCGACCAGCACCTCAGTCGCCGGAAAATATCAGCACTTCAGGACTTATGGGAGAGAAATGCTGAGAGGTTGAAGAGAAGATATGAGAATGTAGTGTGTTGTATTCATTCAGTTTAGCCTCTATTTATAGGAGAGGAAAAATGAAAATGTCCACACACTTAATGTCTGAATTAAACTGCTCCATTAATGAAAAAATCAAAACTGATCAGATTTTGAATTCATAAATGAAAAAAAATCAAAACTGAACAGCTTTTGAATTTAAATTATTTGTAACAGCTTTTCACATTAACACCCACATTATTATCAGAACTTAAGTTAAATTCTGATTCGACTCATCAGTACTTAAGTTCTGATTCGACTCATCAGTACTTAAGTTCTGATTCTTATATCAGAACTTGTTACAGATCATATTATTTGCAGGTTCAATATATTTAGACTACTTAGCCTATTTCAGAACCCAGCCCAATAATCCAATCACCGATAAATAAATTCGAATTAAAATAATTCTCAAATAAATAAAATCCTCGCCCAGGTCGCCTCGCGTACGCGAGACGCCGAGACATTCGCCCAAATCGCCCTTCGACCCGACCCGACCCGACGCGGTGCGGTGCGGTGCGTGGCGGGGCGGGGCGGCGTGTGTGTGTGTGCGCGTGAAGCACACAACAACACAATGGACCATCACACACCTTAGTAGTTGTATACTACTCATGTGGGTAATACCATATAAAGCACACAACCCCCTTTATTTATTTCAATGTGGGACAAACATTCTCAAATTTTCCAAGCTTTTCCAAGCTACTTTCATCTCTCATTTCATATGGATTTCATTAAGAAAATTCTTAAAACCATACATGAAAATTTAAGTTCAAATATCATTGAACAATTTCCAATCATTAGATTTTAGGATTAACATCAAGAACATAATTAAATTAAGCTCTAAAATCCTAATTTTCTAACAATCCCCCACAAATCCATACAGAAATGTGATCAATTTCCCATCATGACTTGTTTTTCAGAGTCGGTACCCTTCCGGGTTTGAACCCTCCTAATTCCTCTACTTCAATGGCTATCGGACTCAGATGGAATGTTTCACCTTGAATCTTAATCCGTTTAGTATAACCATATTCCATAGACGACGACAAGTCAAAGGTTATGGTGCCAATCTACGGCTTTGAGACATTAATGGTCATGTCTCGATCCTGTTCGTCGAATGCTTCAAGGATTAACCCTATCCTCTAATTGCGACCACACAATTACATTCGCTTAGCTGGGCATCTCCAGAGATATACTGCCTCTATCTCGTCAAATGACTTGATCCCATTCAGAGTTTTAACACTCTTGCTTTTCTGGCAGTGTCAGTACCTTCTAGGTTTACAGGGGATAGACTCAGATACTATAGTATCATCTATGTAGCAAAGGTACTACCAACTCATCCTTACAGCTTGTTATTACCCATTGAATACACTTTAAGGGATCTCCTCTCATGTGTATTGGGTTCCCACTGTTGATGAATTATGATGGGTTGACAATCCCATCCCCAACCTTGACTTAAGGACCACTGCAGGTTCCAGTCCTTTAGTAAGAGGATCAGTTATATTATTCTGAGTTCCTATGAACTCTATAGCTATGATCCTATCAGTCACTAAACCCCTTATAGACTTGAGTCTAACTTGGATGTGTCTCTTAGTTTTAGCATTATGCTTTTTACTGCTAATCTTGTCGATAGTTGTTCGACTATCACAGTGAATAGCAATAGCAGGAAGCGGTCTGCTTACTACAGGTATTGCAGACATAAGTCCATGTAACCATTCAGCCTCCGTCCCTGTGGCATCAAGTGCACACAACTCAGCCTCAAAAGTAGACCGAGTAACAATAGTCTGTCTGCTTGACTTCCAGGATATTGCTCCACCATCCAAGGTGAACACGTATCCAGTCACTCCATTGGAACCAGACTTCTTAGCTATCCAACTTGCATCACTGTACCCTTCAAGCACACCAGGAAATCTCCTGTAGTGTAAACTAAGGTACATTGTGCCTTTTAGATATCTAAGTACTCTATCAAGAGCATCCCAATGAGTTCTGTTTGGACAGCTTGTATATCTCGCCAATTTAGACACAGAATATGAAATATCTGGTCTAGTACAGTTAGCAAGATACTGCAAGCTCCCAATAATCTGAGAATACCTTAACTGAGACACAGGCACTCCTGAAGTATTCTTGACAAGGGCAACTTTCGAATCATAAGGTGTACTAGCGATTCTACACTGTGAATAACCATATTTCTCAAGTATAGATTTCTCTATATAATGAGATTGAGTCAAGGTTATTCCTTCAGTGGACTGAATCAATTTGATTCCAAGAATCACACTTGCCTCACCCATATCCTTCATTTCAAAATGCCTTTTCAAGAATTCTTTAGTCTCGTTAATAATCTCAATATTGGTTCCAAATAATAAAATATCATCCACATATAGGCACAAGATAACACACTCATTACCTTTAACTTTAGTGTAGACACACTTATCACTTTCATTAATCTTATAACTGAAAGGCAATATAGTTTCATCAAACTTTTTATGCCAATCTCTGGGAGCTTGTTTCAAGCCATAGATGGACTTGATCAACTTACATACTTTCCTTTCATTGCCTGATGCAACAAATCCATCAGGCTGATCCATATAAATCTCTTCCTCAAGTTCACCATGAAGAAAAGCCGTCTTTACATCCATCTGATGAATGATAAGACCATGGACTGAAGCCAATGCTATAAGCATTCGGATTGTTACCATTCTTGCAACCGGAGAGTATGTATCAAAATAATCAATTCCTTCCTTTTGCTTAAAACCCTTAGCTACCAGTCTAGCTTTGTACTTATCTATTGAGCCGTCAGGGTTCAACTTCCTTTTAAAGACCCATTTGCACCCAATAGTAGAACACCCAGGAGGGAGATCAACCAACTCCCATGTTCCATTGGAAACAATAGAGTCAATTTCACTCTTGACAGCGCCCTTCCAGTGCCTTGACTCAGAAGAATCCATAGCTTGCCGGAAAGTTAAAGGTTCGTCCTCGATATTGTAAGTGATGAAATCACCTCCAAAATCCTTGACTATTTTTGCACGCTTACTTCTCCTTGGTTCCTCTAATTCCTTAGGAATAGAGCTACTACTAGGTTCCGCCCCCACATTTGTCATCTTTTCCACATGATCAGGAATAGAACTTGATGTGTGAGTAGGATCTTCCTCAGAAGTCGTTTCAGGTATTCCAGTCTTCATAGGGTAGACATCCTCAAAGAATGTCGCATCTCGAAATTCAATTATCGTGTTTGCCACTATACCATCTATGTCAGATTTTAACACTAAAAATCTCATAGCTGTAGTGGTTTCAAGATAGCCCAGAAAGATACAGTCAACAGTCTTTGGACCTAGTTTCTTTCTCTTGTGTTCAGGAACAAGCACCTTAGCAAGGCACCCCCACACACGAAGATACTTAAGACTAGTCATCCTGCCTTTCCATAACTCCAAGGGTGTTTTATCCATGTGTTTCAGAGGGACTCTATTCAAAATATGGCAAGCCGTATTTAGAGCCTCTCCCCACATGTATTTAGGCAACCCAGAGTTAATAAGCATACTATTAATCATATCTTTAAATGTTCTGTTCTTTCGCTCAGCAACCCCATTAGACTCAGGTGTGTATGGTGGAGTAACTTCATGAACTATACCATTGTTTGCACAAAATTCATTAAAAGCATTACTTGTATACTCACCACCTCTATCAGATCTCAATCTTTTAAGTAACTTACTAGTTTGTTTTTCTACTTCAGTTTTATATATAATGAATTTACTAAGTGCTTCATCCTTATGTCTAAGTAAATAAACATAACAATATCTACTACTATCATCTATAAAAGTAATGAAGTATCTAAACTGGTCCTTGGTCAACACACCACCAAATTCACAAATATCAGTGTGTACTAAATCTAACAAGTCTGAATCCCTAACAACGTTATGAAAAGATTTCCTTATCTGTTTAGCAGACACACATACTTGACATTTAGAATTCTTTTCTATGGTATATTTTGGAATCAACTCTAAGTTCATCATGTTCTTAAGAGCACCAAAGTTTAAATGACCTAGTCTAGCATGCCATATATTTGAGGATTCAATACAATTAACAGTAGGAATAACATTATTATTCAAACTTCCCAAAACGGGATCCGCATTAATAACAAATAAACCATTTGACAAGTAACCCTTGCCAAAGAATGTACCAGTGTGAATAAGAACTACTTTATTACACTTGAACGAAATTTCAAAACCACTAGAAACTAAACAGCTTCCACTTATTATATTTCTACGCATGTCGGGAACATGATGCACTCTCGTCAGAGATAGAATACGTCCTGAAGGGAACTTCAGATCCACGTTTCCAACTCCATGTACTTGAGCAGCACTAGCATTCCCCATCTTCACAGTCAGGCTATGACTCTGTTGATAAGATACAAATAAACTAATATCAGCACAAATATGTACATTAGCTCCAGTATCTATCAACCATTCATTTGACAGATAGGTAGAAAATATCACAGGGTTGTAGGATACATACCGGTCAACGTTGGTTTCAGAAGCCGTAGCCTCACCAACAACCATGTTCACTACAGGCCCACTTGCGGTTCCAAGCACAACATTTGCTTGTGCTACCTCGGTTTTCTTCGCTTTCTTCGTAGGGCAGTCCTTACTCCAGTGCCCAACCTGCCCACAAGACCAGCATGGTTTGTTTGCCTTGGGTTTCTTGCCCTTGTCCTTGTCACTCTTAGGTTTATTACTATTAGCTTTCTTAGCAAAAGCCTTCCTCTTTTGTCCTACAGTTGCTATGTTTACCTTCGAGGTACCGTGTTCAGATGGCATCACATGTCCCTGTTTGGACTTGTGTTGTTCTTGCACCGAGATGTCCAGCATAAGGTTGGTCCAGGTGATCTCTCCTTTCTGTCTTTTCAGGGAGAGAGAGAACTCTTCCCAAGACTTCGGGAGCTTTTCAATCACACTCATCACCTTGAACTTCTCCGGGAGATTCATTCCAGACTCCTTCAAAGCATGCACTATCATCTCGAACTCATGCACCTGCTCAGTCATGGACTTATTGTCCACCAGCTTGAACTCGAGGAACCTTGCCACAGAATACTTTTCTAGACCTTGTGAGTCAGTATTATGTGTCTGGTCCAGCTTCTCCCATAAGAGTTTTGCAGAGTAGGCATCAGAAGAATAGACATCAAACAAAGTGTTTGTTAGTGCCGCAAGAATGGCCGCTCTAGCCACTCCATCCTTCTCAGCCCACTTCGCAAAAGCCTTAACTGTGTCAGCCTTCTCTTGATCCACTACTGGTTTCTCATATTCCACAACCGGCCACAGACCCTTTATAGTCAACCACAACTTCATCCTTTTCTGCCAGCGAGAAAAGCCAATGCCACCGTTGAATTTCTCCGGTAAACCGGTTAGTTCAACAGCTTGTGGGAAACTATAGGTGGTCCAATCAATGGCCCCAGCAGTTGCACCCGAACTGCTACCACCACCAACGATAACCTCACTTTCGTTAACCATTATGCTAAATTCTATATAACTAATAATCTCTTCAAGAATGTTGTAAAACTCACTAACAAGTATAGCAACATAGAGGCAAGTGTATAAAGAATTTAACAAGTTTAGGCCAAGACCACAGTTAACAAAACAAAACATGCAGGTAAACAAAATCAGTAACTGAAATAACGAAGAGAGAAAGAAAGATGTACCCGAAACCATAGCTTTCAACAGTGACTGAAATAAAGGTTTACAGATACAAAATGCCAAGAAAATAATCACAGCTGAGTCACCAGGCCTTGCTCGAAGTCCTGGCTGCTCTTGAAGAGATTATTGCCCCCTACCTGCTGCGTTTGGGATGTGCGCAATATCTCCACCAGGATAAAACAGCTCGGAGTTTTATGTTAACAGCAGCAACAAAACCTCCACTTCGACCAGCACCTCAGTCGCCGGAAAATATCAGCACTTCAGGACTTATGGGAGAGAAATGCAGAGAGGTTGAAGAGAAGAGATGAGAATGTAGTGTGTTGTATTCATTCAGTTTAGCCTCTATTTATAGGAGAGGAAAAATGAAACTGTCCACACACTTAATGTCTGAATTAAACTGCTCCATTAATGAAAAAATCAAAACTGATCAGATTTTGAATTCATAAATGAAAAAATCAAAACTGAACAGCTTTTGAATTTAAATTATTTGTAACAGCTTTTCACATTAACACCCACATTATTATCAGAACTTAAGTTAAGTTCTGATTCGACTCATCAGTACTTAAGTTCTGATTCGACTCATCAGTACTTAAGTTCTGATTCTGATATCAGAACTTGTTAAGTTCTGATTTTATTCATCAGTTCTTAAGTTCTGATTCTTATATCAGAACTTGTTACAGATCAGATTATTTGCAGGTTCAATATATTTAGACTACTTAGCCTATTTCAGAACCCAGCCCAATAATCCAATCACCGATAAATAAATTCGAATTAAAATAATTCTCAAATAAATAAAATCCTCGCCCAGGTCGCCTCGCGTACGCGAGACGCCGAGACATTCGCCCAAATCGCCCTTCGACCCGGTCCGGTGCGGTGCGTGGCGGGGCGGGCGCGCGCGTGTGTGTGCGCGCGTGAAGCACACAACAACACAATGGACCATCACACACCTTAGTAGTTGTATACTACTCATGTGGGTAATATCATATAAAGCACACAACCCCCTTTATTTATTTCAATGTGGGACAAACATTCTCAAATTTTCCAAGCTTTTTCAAGCTACTTTCAACTCTCATTTCATATAGATTTCATTAAGAAAATTCTTAAAACCATACATGAAAATTTAAGTTCAAATATCATTGAACAATTTTCAATCATTAGATTTTAGGATTAACATCAAGAACATAATTAAATTAAGCTCTAAAATCCTAATTTTCTAACAGTTGTAAGAAAAAAGGGTTAGAGAGTGGTATTTAAAGCAATGAGAGAAGCCGTTATTTCATAAAGCTAGATTATATAATACCTTAGTTTGGTCAAGTCAAAATCATGACGTTCGGAAAGCGATTCCTAACGGAAACCATTTGATTTGTGTCATCATCCATTTTCCACGTGTACCCAATTATCTGTATAAACGAAATCATTATTTTGTACTGCTGAGAATTTGTAATAGTAGAGGGCAGGTAACACATACCATTGTCAATAAATTTGGGGAAATGTTAATTCCTGGGTATTTTTTTTGTTTTCAGAGCAATGGAATGCGAAATTATCGAATTACCCTTGTATTAATCTTTTCAGGAGATGTTTATCGTAAATTTATGGAATAGTTTAGTATTTTCACTCTATTCTTGCTCTGAAAACAAAAAACTTGCTCTGAAAATAACATTTCCCTAAATTTAAATCGTTAAGTAACAAAATTTGAGGTAACACATGCAACTCAGACTAAATGGATGTTTGGTTAGAGCAAGTTGAATGATAAAACTAAAATAATTAACGATTGTTATCGTTTAATTTCATTTTTTTTGTCTAATTGTAATTTCAAGACCACTACACTATCATATTTTGTGATGGTTTGAAAAACCTTAAAATAAGTAATTTATAATTTAAATTGGATAAATGACTTATAATGATAAGTTGATGAATGATAAATTAACTTATCAAATAAATTATAATAGTGTTTGAATAATTTTACTAATAATTCAGAATTCTTTTACTTATGTGGACTAAAATAAATAATTTTTAAATATAATTATTTAATTCTTATATTTTAAGTTGGATTATCAATTTTTTTTTAAAATTAAAAACTAAAATTAATAAAAAATAAAAAAATTGAAAAAAAGTTTGTCGTTACCAATATTCAACTTATCAGCTAATAAATTATATATTCAACTTATAATTTGAGTTGATAAATAATCGTTGTTGCGGGCTTATAAGTCACTAAGGCTTTGTTTCAGATTGCTGTTAAAAATTGTTGTGCTGTTGGAAAAAGTGCTGCTGAAAAAAGTGTTGTTGTAAAAATCAGATTAATGTTTGGTAATTTTTTGATAGGTATATGTGTTGATGCAAAAAATTAAAAATAATGATGTTTTTGGTAAGGTTTGACGGTGAAATCAGCATCTGCTTCCCGCAACAGCTGAAAAGTAGGGAACTTATTTCTCTAAAGCACTTTTCCGAAAAGCCGTTTTTAAATTTTACCAAATAATTTTTTAACTATTTTTCAGCGAAAAGCTGTTATTGTTGTCTTGTCTGCAACAACAATATCAAATATACCTAAATAATTGTTGTTGCAAGCAATAGACAACGAATACAACAAGTTTTTATAGAATCGTCCCGATACAATGTAGGCAAGTGTCCGTGATTTTAGCAAATAGTTTTTTTTTATATATATAATATTTTAGCAAGTAGTTCCTTCTACTTGCATGTAATGTTTTGTTATACTTTTTCGAAAGTGCTGGCTGAGCCTAGTCACATCACATATCCAGTGCTCCCTCCGTCCTGTTAAACGTTTCCTAATTTGACTTTTGGTACTGTTCACTGTAAATGATTGACTACTAATTTACGTCTAATCTATAATATCAAACATAGTCATGAGTGATCTTGTTGAATTCGTATTTATCAGTACTTTAATACAGTGAAATTTTTATATTTAATACCAATAAGAATTTAAAGATATTAACAATTAAAAGTATGTATTGGCAAACGTGTCCAACACAAATAGAAAACGTTTTTAGGGAGGGAGAGAGTACAACATATAATATGCACAAGATTATGCAGCGCAGACATAAAAATCCAACAGATTTGTACAATGAACCCGTGAACGTTGTTATTTTATTGTCCGTATCACTGTCAGGGGGTGGTATGATATTGTCTAGCTAAATACTACACTAATTTATCGATTATTCCCTAGATATGTGGGCTCTAAATTTCATAGAATTCTATGAACGTAGGGATGACAATCGGGTCGGTCGAAAACAGTTTAGCAATAATCAAATTTGAACCCGATTATTTTGCCAAATCCGAACCCGAACCCGGAAAAACCCGAACCCAAACTCATCGGGTTCGGTTCGGGTTCGGGTTTGAAACAAAATTATAAAAATAAATATATATCTTATTATTTTAAAAATAAATATTAATTTTTAAATATATGAATATAAATGTTTTATCACATGAATTATGAAATTTAGTAATTAGAGTGTAGTTTCGATTAAATATTTAATAATTATATATGACTTTTCAAGATATAGGATTAAGGTAAGATAATTATATACATGAATTTTGCTCCATTTAGATTTGGGCCGGATCGGACCAAAGACCAATTTTTTTTTTAATTTTAAGGACCGGCTGATGAATTAACTATACTTTAGATGTTTTTAAACCAATTTATATATAAAAATCGTATATTATTGGAATTTAAAAAATTTCGATCAATTCTTAAAAAAGTTATTTGATTAATTCGATTAATCGCAATGAATACTTTTGGATGGTGTATTTTCTTTAAAACAATTAATATATTATTATTGAAATATACTCCCTCCGTCTCTTGGGGTTATCTACGTTTGCTTTTTGCACGCATTTCAAAACTTTTATAAAGTATACTTTCGTAATGTTTTTTTCTAATTTTTTTTTTTGAATAAAAGTTTAAACATAAAACTTTTATACAGAAAAAAATAAATTTAAAAAAATTAATAGATATATACTTTAAACGAACATTAAAAAGCGTGTCAAAAAGTGATGTAGAGAATTGAATGGGACAGAGGGAGTACCCAATTTCTATATTAATCTCCAGTTTACCCTTAATCCCTACCTAATCCTATCTCAAACAATTAGCTCTGATTCCTGATTTATACGATCAAACAAAATCATCTCAGTTCCTGCCTGAAAACTGCATGCACTTGAGTTCAAATTTGAACTTAAACATCCACTGTCATTTTAACTTGCTCCCCTTCCCACTAATATCCCACTATAATTTTTATGATCATTACCTTGCAAATTCAAAACTCTCGATTTTGAAATCAATCTCTCCCTCCCTCTCTCTCTCTCAACTCTCTCCCTCTCTCGTATCTCTCTCTCTTTCTCAATGAAGAAGTAAAATCCAAAACAAATATATTAGTAGTATTCTTAATAAAGCAAAAAACAATCAATTAGATTCATTCCTTTTTGTTGATGTTTTTTTTTGTAAAAATTGTCATTCTCTTTCCGTTTTTTAATTTAGGTTTACTCAAATCCCTTCATGCTCATTTCCAATCTCTGCTAGGTATTTGTTTTCTAATTCCAACTTTTTTCATTTTGATTATAATTTAAATCTTACGACCCAAAAAATAGATAAATATGTAAAGGGTGAAAAAACAAAATACCCACCATTTGGGGTTAGTGCTCAAAATATCGTTTGGCGGGAGTGTCTGCCCAAAATACTCACTGAACACCCATTTTATATATGCGCATTCACTTTTTTTTAAAATAACAAAAGATGCGCATCACAGGAATGCGTATTCACTTTTGTCTTTTAGTGAATACGCATTCTTATAATGCATATTTCTTAATTTTTTTAAAAAGAATATGCATGTACAGTAGAACCTCGATAAATGAATAACCTCGTCTAATGAATAAATTTCTTCGGTCCCAACTTGGTCCAATGGGCTTAACGAATAATTTCGCTTAATGCATTAACAAATAAATACAAATGAAGTCTTTATAGGCCCTATGTAAATATAAATGAATAATCATTATATTTCAAATAATATATTTTTATTTATATAATATATCATGAATACATTTCATTCAATGACTAATTTTCAAACACATTAATAAGTCATATTTTTTCGAAAAATGCCTCCAAAGTTGATTGTTTCTTTCCTCCCCCAAAATTCATCTGATCCTTGATTTTGTGTAAAGCAAGCACCACTTCTGGAATATTTTGATCATGTTGCAGCATGTAGTTTTTTATAGTGACAATAGCTTGAAAAACTTCTCTTGAGGATACTTGTGGTATAGTGATGCTATCATCGGGTTCGGGATCATTTGCCTCATCATCTAGTACAGCTTCAATGATTTCTTCGTCCTTAGAAGAATCCATAACCGCATTATTCTCTTCAGGATAGTTCAGAAGATGTTCAACATTCATCACATTTCTATAGTTCAATTTAGAAAGGAGTTTAGTTAAATCTTGGATCTCTTGTTCTAGCTGACCATTTTCTACTTCAGGAACATCAATTTCTTCTGATCGAATTTTATAGTGGCGAAAACAGTTTGCTATTGTTTTTGTTGTCACATCAAAACTCCAAGCCATGGTAGCAAAATTAATAGCACCCAAAATATTTATTTTTTCAAGATTTGGTGAGTCAGCCTCAAGCATCTGCAAAATGCATATACAATTAATCTAGAATTCTAAAAATATGAATGTAATTAAAGTTTGCATAAAAGTTATAACTACCAGGTACATTTGAACTTAATATATACAAAATGATATAATTACAAAAAAAAGTCTAAAAATATCATCTAAATGAATTATTATTCATTTATCGATAAATAAATATTATATTCATTAATCGATAAATAAATAATCTCGCCAAATGAATATTTTTTTTGTCCCAAAGGTATTCATTTATCAAGGTTCTACTGTACATGATGCATATTCTTTATTTTTTTAAAAAAATGGAATACGCATGTCATGAATGCGCATTCAATTGATATTTTGGGCGAACGTACCGCCAGTAGGCATTTTGGGCAGTTGAAACTGAAAAGTAGTGTATTTTGGACATTTTTTCATATGTAAATTATCTTTTAAAAATAATAAATAATTTTTTATTTAGCTCAATGGATACAAAACACCCATGCTTAGCACACAGTGCAACGGCTCCAGGTGCAATAACAAGCATCAGTTTAATTTGGGTAGTAACGTGGAAGAATTTTATTATTAAATACATACGTTATATTAGAAGGTGCATAATCAATAGGTGTCGGAGCTGCTACAATTGCTTTGGCGGGAGCTGCTAATGGAATTGGAACGTTTTCAGTTCTTTGATTCATTCTGGAGCACGCAATCCATCATTGGCAAAATAATTATTTGAATTTATATATTTAAAATAATTTTGTTAAATAATATATAGATGTTATAAATTAATTATATTAATTTATTTTTATGCAAACATTTTTATTCTTATATATATAGATACATTTGACTCTTTTTACATTATATGATATTAGAAAAATCAAATGTTAATATAATCAGGTAATTTTTCATTTTGTTTCCACATATGAACCAAACAAGTAAAACAATTCAGAATCATTTCTTCCCATTCTACTCCTTTCCCTTTCTATATTCATTTCCGTTTTCCCGATACGAACCAAACGCCCCTTGTTTCTGTTAAAAAATAATTGATGCTTATTATTTTGGCGCAAAATTTTTATGAGATTTGACTGTATAGTTTTTAAGTTTGTTATAGAATAAATAATTAAAAAAATTATTATAAAAAAATAAATTAGATATATTAAAAAGTAAAAAAAAACATCCAATAATGGAGGGACTAAATTCAAATTTGAAACAATTGATTTTTTAATAAATTAAAGAGAGAGGATACAAACTAGAAAGTACAAACATTACTTTGCAAATATATTTAATCTATTAAACTGAACCCGCCTGGCTCCACTATCCAAAATGAAACAAGGAAATGGCCCTTGTCATGTCTCCATGTACAAACCTTTTATTTCGAGTCATCGACCGCATCTCCATGGGCAAGAATCCTTGTAGCAAAGTTAATGGTGTGTTAAATATAAGTGTAGTTTTTGATATAATTTAGCAAAAAGTAATATCGGTGTTTAGAGCATCTTCAATGGTGTGAGTTATAATTGGTTGGCTAAACCGGACGTGTAAGACTATATGTAAAATTTGTTGAATCTAGCTATATTTTAAAAATAGTATGTTATTAAAAATTTATATTATTATAAATAGAATATATTACTTCAATATGATAATAAATGATAAGAATTTTTTTAACATATTTCTTACAGGTTTGTAGTGGTTTAACAAATATAGTCAACATCAAGAGGTTGACTATATTTATAGATAAGGGGAATGTATCATTGGAGATGATTTTTTTTTTACATAATCTCTATATTTTTTATTTATAGCATGTATTAATGATTTTTAGCTAAGAGTTCTGCATGATGCTCTTAGATAGCACCATGTCTCCCATGATTTGTTCTAAATCTTGTTTCAAATTTAAATAACTTTCAAAATATACTACACTTTTCATTGCAAATTTAAATATCTTCCAAGTACCCCACGCTTTTAATTTCCTACTTCATCCATTTCTCCTATCTTTTCACTTTTTGATGAGTTGGCAATTATAGCACAATGCTATATTTTGTGTTAAATTTATCACAAACTATAGCATTGTGCTATTTTAGCACAAAGTTTAGCACACCATTGGATTGAGATTTTTTACTTTTTTGTTCTATATTATAGCTATAGCACAAGATATAACACACCATTGGACATGCTCTTAGTACAAACCTTTTACTTCAACTAAACAAGAACATCTCCAATGGACAAGAATCCTTAACTAAAAAGTTGTCAAACAGTTAAAAATAATTATTATAAATATTTTTGTAAAAAATTGTCCTCTCCAAATTTTAGTCAACCTATCTATGTTGGCTATATTTATCGAACATGTATAGACCTATTTTAAAATATGAAATTACATATCATCTATTACCATAATAAAATAAAATATTCTATTTATAATAACTTGAAATAATAGCAACATATTATTTTTTTTAAAAAAAGTCAATCGTTATAGCCAACTCCACCGGAGTAAATCAGATTACAAGTTCAGCAAATTTTACATAATCATTATTTTATCTATTTTAACCAATCATTTTAGCTCACTTTCGTTGG
Organism: Apium graveolens; assembly: GCF_009905375.1. Taxonomy (NCBI): domain Eukaryota; kingdom Viridiplantae; phylum Streptophyta; class Magnoliopsida; order Apiales; family Apiaceae; genus Apium; species Apium graveolens. The sequence continues at coordinate 38,024 of NW_027421675.1, forward strand.
ACATGCTCTAACACTAGGGGGCTACTCCAATAAAAACTAATTTAAGAATAGAAACTAGAAACCAAATAATTTTTAAAAAAAAACTAATTCAAAATATAACACATATGGTATGCAAATCGATCGTTGAGAGATGTAGAAAAATATAGTGAAATCGGATTTTAAAAAAAACATACGGTTTGACGGGAAAAATCAAATTAAAAACGGATGGAAAAAATTGAAATTGGGTGTGGGAGGGTGCAGAGTAGTTGGGTGGGGTGATTTAGGGGGACCATTAGATTAGATAGATCTAATGGCTTAGATTGGTTCCTAATTTCTATTTTAATTTTAGTTTGTATTTGATCATTCCTCTATATATATAGAGAGTGTTGTTCCACTAGAAATCTCCTTTAAATGAAAGCTAGAAATTAATGGTATTTTTGTAAATAGTTACAATTTCAGTACCCAAATATTATACACAGATATACACCCCTACCCCAACCTCATCCCTACCATTGCACATCCATTCATCCCCCCACACTAACACCCATCTCCCCCAACCTGCACCTCCTCCCCTCGCATCCTTCCTCCGTCGTGGCACAGCCTTCTCCCACCCCCTTCCGCCGCAAACCAAGCTCTAGCGCTGCCGCACCACTGCCGAGCACCATACCTCTCTCTCTTTCCACCACACCCCTCAAACCAAGCTCTAGCGCTGCCGCACCACTGCCGAGCACCATACCTCTCTCTCTTTCCACCACACCCCTGCTCCCTCTAGTTATCACTTAAATTTACGGTGTCCTTTCATCTCCTTAGCCCACTCAAACTTCCGATCTACCCACTAGCTCTCCCTAACCCCACACAACCTCCGCCCCGCCACCTCGCCGGTGACAGATTTGTTCATCTCTTTTCCCTCTTGCCAAACCAAATTCAAAATAAAAGTTTAGATCTATTATCAATAAAAATTCCACCCTGTGCAGATTTGATTGTGTACATAAAAATAATTTTTAATAATTGTGGTGAAAACATGTTGGTAATAAAAATATGGTGATTTTTATTATAATATTGGTGGTCGGAACTAATGAATGGAGCTGATGATCGGATTTGGTAGCCGGAAACAATGGCTGGATTTGTTGATTTTTGTTTCATGTTGGTGATTTTTTGTATTCTGGTGGCCGGATATGGTGATATTTATTTTCCGATGATGATTTTTTATTTTTCAGATGTGGTGATTTTAATTTTCCGGTGATGATTCATTTTTTGGGAATGATTTTTCATTTTGGTGGTGATTTTCCGGCGATGACGTTGCAGTGAGTCCCGCTACTGACATGGCGATGACGTGGCAGTGGGGTCTCTGCTGATGTCTGTTGGGGTCACTACTTATTTAGGGGGCTAAAATGTAAAATTAAGGAAATTATTGTGTGAATTAGGGGGGCATAATATAAGTTTTAAAAATAAAGGAAGTATAATGTAAATTAAAAAAATTATTTCTAGTTTTCATTTAAAAGTTATTTCTATTTGAACAATTGCCTATATATATATATATATATATATATATCAGGTTGCATTATGCATATAGTAAAGGTAATTTTAATCCTAATTACTGAATAATCACAAGATATTTATTCGTTGAGGTTTGACTGCATTAATAAAGTCGTTGAGGCTTTTTTTTTTGTTGGAAAAAATTGTACATATGCTTTGATTCTGAAGCAGAGAAATAATAGAGTTTCTGAAAACTATTCAAAAATTTGTCCCCATGTTATTAGTTACTCCTATTTTTTAATAAATGAACTATATATCTCCTCTATTTAAATTTCATATTAAAAATTATACCTGTCATGTGAAAAACTAATACGTGTAATTTGGAGAATGTTTAATAAAAATGGGCACGTGTAAGCTCTTTTCTTTTTAAGTTAAAAATGTTAAAGTTTTTCTATGAATGTATCTCGGTCCTAAATCATTACTTTTTCTCTCCCAAAATATAAGTCCCTTCGACTTTTTTCTCGTAATTCAAGATGTACAAATGTCATAGTTTGATACATTAATTTTTAAAATTTCTTTTATAAAATTAAAGTTTAACATTAATATATTTTATTCAGAAAAAAATAAAAAATAGTTTATAGAGCTATCATTATGTTCACCTTAAAATACGTGAAAAAGATCAAAGAGATTTATATTTTAACACGGAGATAGTATTCTAATTCAATAGGGATGCAAATGCACAGAGCTGTTCGTGAACAAAACTCGGGATCGGCTCATTTAAGTGAACTCGGTTTGGTTAGGTTCGTTTTTTTAAACGATCCGGTCTTAAACATGAAAATGAATTTAGATAAATAAATGAGTCGAGCTAAACTTTTTGTCTGTTCGGCTCGTTTAGTTCGGGCTCAGCTCGGACTCGGTAACTCGACTTAGCTCTAATAAAGTTTATATATATTATAAATGATAAATTATTACTAATCACTTAAATATTTTCACTGTTACATTTTTTCAGCATTTATTAATAATTCTATTATTTTAGAGATTTTGTTTATTTTTCTAATTTTAACATTTACTTTTTTCGTAAGTAAACTATCAAATTGATATCATGATACATTCATCTTCAATTATTCATATTTCATAAACATCATTAAGTAACTTGTAATTTACATAAACCAAATTTAAGTAAAACAACAAAACATAAAAAAATTGGCATCGTCATTTTAAAAAGTAATGTACGATTTATAAAGTTATTAATGTCTCAATAATTTAAAATAAAGTTGGATATATTTTTAAAAATCGTCTTGAACAATAAAATGATATAGTTAGATTAAGAAATAAGTGTGAATATGCATATACAATTGTCAGGTAAAACTAGTAATTGATCTCGATACAACTTGTAAAATTATAAATTATAATTTAAGGTTATTCGATTGAAAAATATATCAAAATATTAGTGGACAACTCGATTCGGCTCGAGTTCGGCTCAGTTCGGTTGTTCGTGAACAAATTCGTGTTCGGCTCGGGCTCGAAACGAGTCGAGCTTGAACATCACTTTCCGTTCGGTAATTAAACTCAGCTCGTTCTAAAAATAAATTAAACTCAACTCGACTCGGATAGAACTCGACTCGACTCTGATCGTTTGCTGCTCTATTCAATTGCATACCGTACGAGCAATAGTGCGTTTTGTGGTATCCAGCAAGCAGTTAAGTTAAAAGTGATGATATTATGAGACCTTGAGCATGTGGAGATCAAGCGTGCTTGTGGATTAGCAAAAAAGTGTAACCTTGACTAAGTGGGAGTACCGTCTACTAATTGGTTTATTGAGTTGTAAGTCCGTAAGCACATATCGATGATTGTTTGTCAACCCAATTAATAAGTTGAATTTATAATTTATAAGCTAATAAATTGAATATTAATGATGACATATTTTTTTATACTTATTTTAATTTTTTCCTTTTTTTTAATTTTAGATTTGAAATATATGTTTTTAAATGTTATTTAAATTTAAAATTCACGAATTAAGATAATTATATTTTAAAATTATTTATTTTAGTTCATTTAAGTTAAAAAATTCTGACATATAAGTAAATTATCCAAATACTTATATATCTTATAAGTTTTCTTCTATTTATCACTTATAGTCACTTATGTATTTTAAGTTATATTACTTATTTTAAAATTTTCCAAACAAACACTTTATATATAGAGTAAATTGCAAAGTGGTGGTTAAATTTTACCCGCTTTTATATTTTGGTGACTGAAATTACAAATTTACAAAATATGGTCGAAATATTGCTTTACCTCTTCTAAAATGTGGCTAAGGGGCACTTTTTAAAGAACAAACATCAGTTTTTTCTCAAAAAGTGGCTCACAGTCACCTATTTAAGGTCCCGTTTAGTATTGTTGTTGAAGATAGTTATAACAGTTTTTTGCTGAAAATCTGTCAGAAATGTGTTTGGTAAACTCTAAAAGCTGATGTCTGAAAAAACGTTTTTGGTCTAAAAATTGCTGTTAGCAAAAACATGTTCTCCATGCTTTTGGAAAAAAGCTGTTTTCAGTTTTTGCAAGAAGTAACTATCAGTTTTAATGTCAAACCTTCTCAAAAACAATATATATATATATATATATATATATATATATTATATCTCAAAATATGCATAAATTTTAAAAAAATTACCAAACAGTCATCTAATTTCCTGACAGCAATTTTTCCACCGACACTTTTTCTCACAGCACGACAGTTTTTAACAGCACTCCCAAACGGAGCCTTAATGTTCGATCACCATATAGTAAATTTGAAATTTCAGTTACCAAAATGCAAAAACGGGTAAATTTCTGGCCCACCTATGTACTTTACTTTATTGTATACAACGTTAGTTAACCATTTAACAGAATAAACTTGCTCAACTTCCAACTTAAAGATGCTTTTTTCTCAAGATATTCAAGAAAAATAGGCCCAAAAAAACGTCGACAAGGAAAGCCCAACCAGAACTTGATCTGGCCCAGGTTATTTGATGTTACGGTCTCTCCATCTCATCCAAACCGGCCCAGTGTACTTTACAAAATCAATTTAATCCAGTTTGACAACCGACTACCAAGTACCGAATAGAAAGTTTTGCTTTATATTCAAAAAAATTAAAAACTAAGATCTAATTGTATATCAAATAGATAATTTATGATATTTTCTTTCGAAATTTATTTTTTAACATTAATCATCGTTTATTAGTATACATTCGATCGATTTAAATTAGAAAAAACCAAATTATGGCCATTTGATTTAGAGAATTTATCAATAATATTAACTTTTCTAATTTTTTTTGCGATTTTACTATCTTCTGATTTTTTTGCAAAAATACGGAATCAACCAAAATCAACCGCAACTAGCTGAATAAAGTTTTTTTGGTTGATTTGAGGTTGCATGTAGTTGCAGAAACTCGTCAAAAGTTGCATGCAGTTGATTCTAGTTGAAAAACCGTATTTTTACAAAATTTTTTGAAAAATAGTATTTTTGCAAATTAAAAAGTAATTTTACAAATTTTTTTTTAAAAATAACAGAATTTTTGCAAAAAATATTTTTAGATTTGGGTATTTTTCAAAAAACCTCTTTGATTTAAGTGTGATGGAGGTGTAACGCTGCCAAAATAGGATTAAGAGCATCAAAAAATTTATGTGATATTTTTATGGTGATAATTGTGTGAATACACTGTGATTCAATTATAATATTAAAACTATTTGTATCAAATTAGAGATATCTAGTATCTTCATTTTTTTAATCACACATTTCAATGTTTTTGAATCTTCTTCCAATATCTTCTTCAACTTGGCAAAAAAGAGCAACAAATATCAACAAGAGGCAAGTATTTTAGAACAGACTAAGAAAATTTCAACCACCAATAGATTAATATGTAAAAACAACACTAAAAAAAAGAGAAATCCACATATATAACTGGAAGTAATAACCAAACATCAAGAAGAAGATTCATCTCTAGATTATCTACATTAAGATAAACAAAAAAAAAAAGAATACTTGTAGCTTACTCTAAGGGGCATTGCTTTCTTAAAACTTCAATTACAATAGGTGTCCCAAAATGGCAAAGAAACCAAACCCCACATGTATAGGTATGTATGATCCTTAACATTCTAGTAGTGTAAGAACACCACAAGTAGCTTAAGGCACAAGCAACACCTATAACCGGTGCCGAAACCGGGACCAACCTAGGCTACAGTCTCGGCTGAACTTAATAATTTAGTAGAACTTTCTTTTTCAAACCCTGATTTTAGTTTAAAATCAAGACTCTAACATCCAAAAACTAGACTTAATTTTTTTTAGTCCCGACTGTTTTGAAATTCTGGTTCTGCCACTGACTGTAATATGATCAGGATTATAGGGAAAATTTGAGGAGGGGGTGGTGACTGGTAAAGTGGCTTCTTCTGCTAGAAGGGGAAAAGGTGTGACAACAGACATTGCACCAATAGCAAGAGAAATGTGATATAGGAATGATTGGGCTGCAAGGGAATGTAAAGGCTTTCAAGAACAAAGACTTTGAGACTGAAACTTCACCCTTGTCTAAGCAAACTACAGGTCTCTCTCTCCCTCTCCATCTCCCTTATTTTTTTACCCCATACTTCTTCACCTACCATGAGCCAAACCATCTTCTCCAAATGGGATGGCTGCACTCTCTCTTCTCTCCATTGAAGAAGCTCTGGTTTCGGTTCAACTCAGCTAACAAGAAGAGTAAATCGCTTAAATCTTTTGCAGAATTCTAATTACTCATCATATAATGTTTGTTCCACATTGTATGATTGCATCTAAATTGTGCATTGTTCCACATTGCATCTCTGTCATGGTATAGTGTCATATGTATGCTCTTTCCATGGTTCATGTTTGACTGTTAATATGAGATCCAGTCGGTGCCTTCCTCTAACAACTTGACGTTTTAGAGTGACTGGTCACTCACAGTTACATTCTCTACTCTAGAAATATCTCTATACAAAAAAATCATCCTTTCACTTCTACCATTTGTCTTCTCCCACATTACCTATTTTAACAAAATATATTTCCACCGGACCCTGCTTTATACGGGATATACAAGATACGTTTGGTTTGATTTGGATACATTTCAACCAATTTGACTACTATAATCTTCATTTTGCAGGCAGAGGGATTTACATTCTGTATGAAGATGTCAGGTCTTGTCCTTATGAAGATGTACAAGTGCTTTGGTCAATACTGGTGGAATCGAATGCACCTGCTTTGCCACCTATCAATTAAAGCTTCTTACAGTTGCAGAAACACACAAACATAACAGAGAGTCTACCACTGATTTTCAGAAATCAGCATGTACATAAGTTATATCAATATCATGTTTTTCGGGTTTTTTCTTCTTTCTACCCTATTTTTGCATAAGCTATCCAGCGAGCAGATTGCCTAGCTTGTAATTGTGATATAATTTACTGAAGTGACTTGTTCCAATACCAAGTTTCAGCATGTACATAGACGACTTCTATATAATGTTTCGTGATTGCATCATACATGATTCTGTTTGCAGACTGTCAAAAGTTCAATCAACTACTTAATGACATAACCACCAAAGCAAAAACTTTATGAAGAAACTCAATGAAATCAGATTTACTATAACTCTGCGTTCGCCCTTTGGTGCTAACACAATTTAACGACCAAGTTCTTTATAATTTCATAAGAAAAGAATAGATTGCACATAGTGAGCAAGAGGCTGATAGTACCACACATTTGAGAATCCAGTGCAAGATATCCGGATTAATGCTAATCAAAGATTGGACTAGTCACATAAAAGTTCCATCCTGCATGCAGAAAAGGGAGTATTGTGAATGCAAAATTGCCAATTTTCTACAAATGTCTGGCACAACACAAGTTTACCTTCACTGAGATTTAGATTTATTTGTATCTGACGCGTTGTAACAGTATATTAACATTAAAATATCTAAATAACTCACTGAACCAAATAAAACTTATATTTTAATTTTTTGTTTTGTCAAAACAGGGGTGCACCTTCTTATTATAACTAGGTGCAGTATTATTTTTCTCCCTGAAATGAGGAGAGGTGAAAGGTAGGGATCAAACACTCACTTTTAACCATTCAAATGAACCAAAACTAAATTTTACCTTTCACATTTGAGCCCATTTATCCTCCTGTTTAGCTTACATTCAGGCTTTTTTGTCACTTCTTTCCTTACCTGCATCATTTAGCAAAAAAATATTTTTCATGAAATTGAAATTAATGTCCCCAGATTTCTATCAGAATGGTGGAGTTTGTGTCACAGTCTACACACAAATTAGTCATTTTCAAGAACCGGTAATTTTAACGGAGTTTTTTTGAATCTGTAGTTGATGGGGATGCAGGGAGGTGAGAAGGAGAATGAAAGGATGAGTGGTGTAAGAAGGAGAGAGTTTGGACGTGCATGCATGTTGAACACAGACGTAGGAGCTGTTTTAGCTGCTATTCGTCGAAAAGCAGATTTACATCCTCATTATTTCTCCCAGGAAGATAGTTACTATGATTCCTCCATTCTTCAATCATTGAAATCATTGAGATCACTCATTTTTAGTCCTCAACAAGAATGGAATACTATTGATCCATCTATTTATTTGTCTCCGTTTCTTGATGTTCTTGAAAGCGACGATGTTCCAGCAACTGCAACAGCTGTGGCTCTTTCTGCCATCCTAAAGATTTTTAGAAATAATATTTTTGATGAGAGAACTCCCGGGGCCAAACACGCGATGGCTGGGGCTGTGACAGCCATCACAAGCTGCAGGCTTGAGAAAACAGACAGTGTTTCTGAAGATTCAGTTATGATGAGAATCTTGTATGTTTTGACAGAACTTGTTAGGCATCCTGCTTCGGTGTTGTTAAGTGATCATTCAATTTGCACCATTGTGAATACATGTTTTCAGGTTGTGCAACAGTCTGCAAATCGAGGTGCTTTGCTCCAACGTACTGCAATGTACACAATGCATGAACTTGTTCAGATCATATTCGCAAGATTGCCTGATATTGATGTTAAAGATGAGGAAATTTCAGATTCAGATGATGAAGACACTGTTGATCCGAGATATGGGATACGCTCTGCAGTTGATATCTTTCATTTCTTGTGTTCATTGCTTAATGTGGTTCAAGTTTATCATGGTGAGTATGACCCTGCCCAAGGTGCACTGCCTCGTCAATCTTTTGATGAAGATGTACAACTTTTTGCGCTAGTTTTGATCAATTCCGTTATTGAGTTAAGCGGTGACAGTATCATGAATCACCCAAAACTACTGAGGATGGTCCAAGATGATCTTTTCCACCATTTGATTTACTATGGAACACGATCTACCCCGCTAATCTTGTCAATGATTTCAAGTATTGTACTCAATATCTATCACTTCCTTCGCAGGTAAGAGATATATTGTTTATTGAATTGAATGTAATACAGTTCTGCTTGAAAGCTTCCTTTTGTGCTCTGCAGGTCAGTTCGTCTTCAACTAGAAGCGTTCTTCTCATTTGTGTTGTTGAGAGCAGCAAGTATCGGAAATGCAGTCCAAGTGCAAGAAGTAGCCATTGAAGGAATCATAAACTTTTGCAGGCAACCTACTTTTATCATTGAAGCCTATGTCAACTACGACACTCACCCCACGTTTCGTAATGTTTTCCAAGAATTGGGGAAGTTGCTGTGTATGCATGCCTTTCCAGCTAATGGCCCTTTAACAAGTTTACAGATTCAGGCTTTTGAAGGCTTGATTATCATTCTTCAGAACATTGCTGACAGTGTGGATAAGGAAGACAATTCAAGTCCTTTAGGAGAATACCCCATTGAAGTTTCAGAGTATAGGCCTTTCTGGGAAGAGATAAGTACAGATTCTAATAGCTCAGAGAGCTGGGTCGATTTTGTGAGAATAAGAAAGGCACAGAAGAGAAAGATAACGATAGCAAGTAACCATTATAATCGCGATGACAAGAAAGGTTTGGACTATTTGAAAGTTTCACAGTTGGTTTCGGATCCTCCTGTTGCTAAGGCATTTGCTATGTTCTTTAGGTTCACTCCTGGGCTAGATAAGACCATGATTGGAGAATATCTCGGTGACCCTGAAGAGTTTCACCTTCAAGTTCTGAAAGAATTTACAGAAACTTTTGAGTTCGCTGGAATGGCTCTTGACAGTGCTCTTAGGACTTATTTGGAGTCATTCCGATTGCCAGGAGAGTCGCAAAAGATCCACAGGATAATCGAGGCATTCTCTAATCAGTATTATGATCAACAAACTTCAGATACGTTCCAGAATGGATCGGCTGTTCTAGTGCTTTCCTACTCCCTCATTATGCTCAACACAGATCAACATAACCCTCAAGTAAAGAAAAAGATGACAGAAGATGAGTTTATAAGAAACAATAGATCAATCAATGATGGAAAAGATCTTCCAAGAGAGTACTTATCTGGGCTTTTCCATTCCATTGCAACAAAAGAAATCACAGTGTTCGGACAAAATGGTATGACAATCGAAATGAGTCCAAACATTTGGATCCAACTTATAAACCGGTCCAAAAAGATGCAATCCTTCACAGTGTGCAATACAGATCGTACTCTAGGAAGAGATATGTTTGCTGTTATAGCCGGCCCTTCAGTTGCAACACTATCAGCAATATTCGAACATTCTGAAGAAGAAGAAATGCTACATGAATGTACTGAAGGCCTGTTTTCGATAGCCAGAATTGCTCAGTATGGACTTGAAGATACTCTTGATGAACTCCTGGCTTCATTATGCAAATTTACTACCCTTTTAAATCCATATGCATCTGCTGATGAAACCTTATATGGCTTCACCAATGACATGAAACCTAGAATGGCAACCCTGGCAGTTTTCGCTATAGCCAACAGTTTCAAGGAATCTATCAGAGGGGGCTGGAGGAACATCGTTGATTGTCTTTTAAAACTGAAAAGACTTAAACTACTTCCCTCAAATGTTGTTGATCCTGATAATGTCATCGAGTCTTCTGATTCTGCAGCAGATGAAGATTTAGAATCACCTGATGCTAGGCAACGACAATGTACTGGCTTGATAGGCAGGTTCTCACATTTTCTTTCCATGGAAAGCGTTGAAGAATCATTGAACCTCGGCCTAAGTGAATTTGAACAGAATCAGAAAGTCATCCAACAATGTCGAATTGGATGCATCTTTAACAATAGTTCAAATTTATCCAATGAAGCATTGCAGGATCTTGGACGCTCCCTCATATTTGCTGCTGCGGGAAAAGGCCAAAAGTTTAGTACACCTGTGGAGGAAGAAGAAACTGTTGCATTCTGTTGGGATTTACTCCTCACTATGACACTGGCAAATGTTAACAGGTTTTCGACATTCTGGCCTAATTATCATGATTATCTTCTCACGGTTGCTCAGTTTCCGATGTTCTCTCCAATTCCATTCGTAGAGAAGGGAATCATAGCACTTGTCAAGGTTAGTAACAGGATCCTAGCAACGTACAGACCAGAGAAAGTCTCTGAAGAGCTCATCTTTACATCAATCAACTTGATGTGGAAACTGGAAAAAGAAATCCTCGATACATGTTTCGAGTTTCTTACAATACAAATGAGCAAAATTCTTACCAAGAGTCCCGCAAATATACAAACACAACTAGGCTGGAAATCGGTGCTTCATTTGTTATCAATCACAGGACGCCACCAAGAAACCTATGAGCAGGCAGTCGAGACCTTGATTTTTTTGATGTCAGATGGTACTCACATTTACCGGACTAACTATATTTACTGCATCGATTGTGCTTTTGGTTTTGTCGCCCTCAGAAACAGTCCAGTTGAGACGAACAAGAAGATCATGGATTTAATGGCAGAATCAGTTAAAAATCTAGTTGAATGGTACAGAAGTGGATATTCAGATCCAGGAAGTAACACTAGCAATTCATCATCAGCAGACGATAACTCTAAAGCTTTAGCTTCTTCAAACTTCACTGTGAACTTGTTTGTGAGGCTTGGGGAAGCTCTTAGAAAGACCAGCTTAGCAAGAAGAGAAGGGATACGAAATCATGCAATCACTTCTTTGCAGAGAAGCTTTACATTAGCTGAGGGACTATATTTCTCCCCATCTAATATCATAAGTAGTTTAAATCTTGTGCTTTTCGCAATGGTTGATGACTTACATGAAAAGATGCTGGAGTACTCAAGAAGGGAAAATGCAGAGAAGGAAACACGAAGCATGGAAGGCACATTGAAGCTCTCGATGGTGCTCTTGACAAACGTTTACCTGCAGTTCTTAAAGCCAATATCAGAGAGCCCTGGATTTAAGACATTCTGGTTAGGAATCTTGAGAAGAATGGATACATGTATGAAAGCCGACTTGGGAGTCTATGGTGTGCCAGATTTGCAAGAAATGGTACCAGATTTATTGAGAAAGATTATAATAGCAATGAAGGACAAGAATTTATTAGTGCCTACAGAAGGTGATGATCTGTGGGAGATTACCTATATTCAAATACAGTGGATTGCTCCATCCGTAAAAGATGAATTGTTCCCTGATGTGTAACATGACATAGGGTTAATCAAGAGACTAGATAGTAGCAGTAGAATAGATAGTTTTTTGCAAATGACACAGACTCACATTTTTGCCAGCTGACTAGTTCATACAAAATTGTATGTGAATCATTGTATATAGGAAATATATTGAAGGCCATGACAGGGTTTGTTTCTCAGTTGAACTAAATTCTCAGTTTCGTATTCTGTCATGTATTCAAGTTCTTCAGGCCAATATTGTCACTTGATTTCTCTCCTTTAGTTATGACAGTTTTAAGACGAACAAAGTTAATAGCTAAGTCGTTCATTCCCAAAGGAGTTATCAAATACCTCTAAGAGTAACAAGACTGAGTTTATCACCAGAACAAGTAAGAAAGAATAACAGCTGAAGAGGACATAGATACAACTATAAAATTAAAATTTCAATAAGCATCAAGTCCAAGTCAAGTCAGTCCTTCTGAATTATGAAGTTGATAATATTATTCACAAATAAAACATTTATTTTACAATTAATAGGTCTTCTAATCGTTCACTAGAAAAAAGGGAACCTTTCTTGATGGATGATCACGATACTTCCCAGAAATTAAAAAGATAAAACATATTACATCGAAAAAGTTCACAAGTTATAAATGATTTACTGGTTTGACTGATAGTACCACACACTTGAGATCCAATGCAAGATATCCCGAATTAATGCTGATCAAAGATTGGATTAGTCACATTACAAGTGTCCATCCTGCATGCGGAGAAGGGAGTATTGAGAACGTGAAACAAATCTGGAATCACCCTATCACAGTGTTTGAGCATATTTCATTTGTTCGGGAAACAAATGACGTAAAGGGAGGCACACGAGTACCACCAAGGAGCTAAGAAAAAATTAAATTTAAGCATAAATGCCAATTTTCTGCAAATGTCTGGCATAACACGAGTTTATCTTCACTGAGATAAAGATTTATTTGTATCTGATGTGTTGTAACAGTATCGTGAGGTAGCTAAAGAAGACCTGTGACATACATTATGATCGTATGAATATAATCAATTCTACTGTTGATTGTTAAGGCAATTTCATTCTTACCATGGTCGATTCAACAACAGGAAGCCACTCTTGGAAGTATTCTTGGCACACTGTCTCTGAGTTAGTTAAAGAACTAAGAGGTGTAACAGTTATCTGAAACAGAAAAAATGTAGCATGTTAGATGTCATTCTTCGGTCTTGTTATTTCATCCAGTAAAGCATGCTACGCACATATCCTTCTTTAAGGAAGCCATAGTCTTCTGAATCTTTTTCTGTTGCTCGTGCTCGTCCTTCTCCCTAAAGAACAAAAGTTAGACGCTTTATCAGATCTAATGTTAATAAATAGGAAAAGATTCTAACCTGGACAACTAATTGTCATGTAGTAAAAAACCGTAATTTAATAATGCAAACTCCACTGCCAAAATATGTGTACTTCTTATGTTTATATGATTACATCTGAGTATATATGTACATCTCTACAAAATATCTCCCTAACCATGTAGATAATAATTTAATCTTCCTCATGGTGGAAGGGACGATAACTTGAACAATTTTCCCAGCATATTGTTTCCTGACCAAAGATAATTCGAATACACACACAACAGTAGTTACAGAAAAGCATAACCTTTCATCTCTGCCCACGATAACAAGGAACCAGAACACGGATAACTAAGAATTTACATCACTTGTATGTTTACTTTTCACTCCATGCACTCATGATTTTGAACTTGATATTTTCTTGATATTAGTGACACGATTTCAATTTTATAGCCAAGCTTGTGACGGTCACAATTACATTTGCAGCACAAGAAACTCAAGAGACTTCAAATAATATAGTGAATAACACAAGATCACGATAGAAACAAAACATATACAGAGATTAAAAAAAAAAATCTGTGGCTTGATTCTAGTGTTATATGCTTAATCTCAAATCTTGCAAATGAAGGAACTGTTTACTGTTACTCTAGAGCTAAGATAATGTAATAATACTTTTGGTACCAAAATAAGGACAAAGTATCTTACTATCACTCGTTTGAAAACGAGCATCTCTTGTGATGCCGTGGTAACATCCATATTAGCAAGCGATTCTGTCTCCATATTCATCGTTGGTAATGTTTTTTCTCTTTGTGCATCAGCGTTAACTTGCTTCCACTCCATACTAACAATGGTCTTGGTGTGCCTGGCAAGCTTATATCCCTATCATAGAATATAACAGCCACAGGTCATGATAAGCCTGTCCTTGCTATATGTTAACTCAACTAAATTAAGGACAAGTCTCGTGCAATTAGTAACTGAAGATAACTACACAGTCCATTTACAATTGATATAAACTAACAAAATGCACTTATACCTTAAGTTGTGGGCTTGGAATATTATCATGTGAGCACAAATAGATTGGCAAAAAAACGTTTATTGAGTTCCGCAAAATTATGGTATTCATCAGTCACCTTAGATTTTGGATTTGACAGCAAGTCTTTACATTTAGCAAGGATGAAACTTTTTATTGTTGTGCATTCAAAAAATTAAACTACTATAGGTTCAGCTAATAACTTGGTTGATTCCAAATTTTTAGCTGGATAGCAGATTGACATGCCTTATTATCGCGACTCTTGCAATCTCATGTGTATTCCTTACCAATTTAAAATAATAAAAAGACTTAGCTAGTCACCCAGTCTCACCTTATGATTTAGAATATTAGCAGGCACATTTATATTCAAAAAACAGTTCTGAAAATAATCCGTCTTTCTGATTTCAACCAGAATTGCACTTAGTATGGGTAAGCAAGCCTCAGCAGCTAGTGTGAAGTCATTAACACTGCTTGTACCCCTAAACCTGTAGTCAATGACAAATACTGATTACTATCGAACAACCAACATGCTATACCGAGATGAGAGCAACGTAAAGATAAGTTGATGAGATGATATTTTTTTTACACTAAATGGTTTACATACCAGTGATACGATATGGACACAGAGGGTACACCTTGTAGAAAGGCTTGGCGAGCACCTGCTACTGTCCCAGAGTACCAACTGTCAGTTGAAGAAACTATATAACTTGAGTGTGAGAGCATAGACAATTCCTAAATGCCTTATAAACAACACAAACACATTCTTCAGCAACAGTTTCGCATTTAAAAGTCTTCATAAACTGCTGGTTTAAATCCGGGCCTAACCAAACAAAACAAGCCCTACTGGGCAAGAGTATTTCTGATCTGACATGACAAGGTACACCTGCTGTAATATCCCATATATTTTCAAATATTATTATTATTATTTGGAATTGTTTATGTGATTTTATGTAAATTTTTGGTGAATTATCTGAAAAGTAGAATAGATATCTGAATGTTATATGTGACATTATTTGAATAGTTGAATTTTTTATATGTCCAGAATAAAATATAGATAATTGTGGTATTTTTCTGGTAATTTTTGGAGTGTTATATGATTTTATAATGATTTATGAATTATTAATTATTTTCAGAATAATTATAAAATTATTTTATAAAGCCGGGAATCTTCCAACTTCAACCGTTTTGCGTTTTTACAACCCGAAACTCTTCCGAAAACTCCTTCCTAACCTAATCTGGTAATTCCGGACATTTTCCGTGTTTTGACTTTTTCGATCCGGATTACGGTTTGACTCGTGCGCGGCCCGGCGCAATATTTTCGATACGATAGTCATTTCGGTAAACAATAAAAACCCGTAATCTCGAAAGGCGGGATATTTTTACGTTATGTTCGTATATGGTGTTTTATAAAAAGCCCGCTTTTGATAATTATCCAATTTTGGTATTGAATCGGATCGTTATTGCAGTTACTTAGCGGCTAAGCAACTAATTTAATGATCCAAAATGATCCAAAATGATCCAGAACGATCCAATATTCCATAAATATAAATAGCCTATTTCTTATTTCGTTTATTCCGTTTATTCATTTGCAACCAGTTAAAACACCGTAAATACAGAGAAAAACCCGAGAAAACCGATACGTTCCCGAGAATCAAACACACGAACGAAGGCGTTATCGAACTCCGATTCGGGCGTGCAGCATATCAAAACGAAGCTCTCGAAATCTTCTTTCTGAATCAATCATCAGTTTCTGCCCAGAAATCACAGTAATTTTCTTATTTAATTATTTATATTCGAATTATTTGATAATTAAATTATGAATTTTTGTTCTTGATGTTGTTGATGTGATTTGATGCTTCCATGTTGTAGAGCATGTTTTTCTGGTCGATTTGGTATATTATACTTCAAAAATAGAGTTCAATAACATAGAGAAAATGATGTTTGATTTTGGAAATTCGAATTAGGGTTTATATGCTTGAATGTTCTTAATTGAAATTTGGGTATTTCTGTTCTTGGGGTTATTACTTGAAATTTATCGCACAGACTTGTAGATCGTTGAAAACTGAATCGATAAATATGAGTGTGATGAATGGAGGGTGCCTGTAGCGAGCTAATCGGAAAATGTCGAGCTCGCCGGAGTTCTCGATCGATTTGATCGGACTTTGGATTCCAGGCATCGTCTGTGGTATTGGTAGACTGATTTGAGTTCCTGGGGGAATGTAGAATGAAAACCCCATAAAAATTGAATCAAATAACCCTGTTTACGTTGAGATCGGAGTCTCGCCGGAGTATTCGCCGGCCGCCGGAACCTGGAGAAGTCCGGCCTGTTCTTGGTCATTCATACCGACCCGTTCCTGACCCGTTTTCTGACCCGAAGTTTACCCGGTTTTGATTTTGTTTTCTGCTATTCCAAAACCAAAAGCTGTTTCTGGATTTTCTTTTTACAAATAATTCAAAAATCCTATTTTTAATTTCTGAAAATTTATTTTTATTTTAAAAATCATTATTTTAATTCTGAAAATTTATTTTAATTCAAAAATAAATCCAAATTATTTTGTTAATTAATTTTAGTTGATAATTAATTATTTAATTAGTCAATTAATTTAAATATTAATTGATTAATTAATTTAATTAGTTATTAATTAATTTTAATTGATTATTTAATTAGATTTAATTATTTAAAATTGATTTAAAAATTCTGAAAAATAGTTTCGAGCTTTAAAATATTATTTTAAATTATTTTCCAAACTCGATAATTTTTATAAAATTATTTTCGAGTGTTCGAGCCTTATTATTTAATTATTAAATGATTCGGAGACCCGTTTTATTCTGAAAAATGTTCAAAAATTCATAATAAATCAACCGTTTGTCCGTTTAATACGAAACGAACGCGTACAGATTCAGAAAAATATTGCGCTTTTAATAAAAATACTTTTGAGACCTAATTTCTTTTGTATTACAATGTCATTTGATTTGTGTATTAGTTTAAGTCGGTATTTGGTCGGTAAATGCTAATAATGACCTAAATTTTATTCTGAACGCACGGAGATGTATCTCTTAATGATTTGACTTATGTGTTACATAAAATATGTGAGTATGTGTTATATAAATACCATGATTACGTGATACGTGATATACATGCTGTGTGTTACAGTTTTAAAATGCCATGCTAGTTATAAACGATCGGGTAGATGTCAAGACGTATAGTTACGTCGATTGAGTTTAGATCTGTCAATTAAGATAGTCCTTTTGTTTATAGAATCAAGTAGCAAGGAGCGCAGTCAAGTGTTAGACGGAGATAGTAGCCAGCAGATAGAAACAGAGTTAAAGTAAGAGATTATTGAGCATACCAGGCAAGTATCCCTGACTTCACTTATTGTTCAAGTGACGTTTATTTTGAATTATATTATGCAAGTACCTATATCTTCATTTATCATTCAATCGATATTGACTCTGAACTTTATTCTTTCAATTTCTCTACTATTCTAAGTTCAGAATAGTTAAATATTTTTACATTTCGCTATAACTTACTCTATACAGTGAAGCTTTGAATTGAGACTAGCGAATAACTAATTGTTCTGGTTATTTCGCCATTGGTTGTTGAGAAAACTCCGGACCATGAGAAATGGGGAGTTATGTGGTTAAGGATGTCATTTGATTCGACTCCTTTAACGGAAAATGGTTTTATGGGTTGGATGGTTGCGTAAGAGGCCGTGGCGGCGGTCCAGTGTGAGCTATGTGTTATACAGGATATAACACCTTGCTAGGCCAATATGTGCCTTGGGTACCTTTTGTTTAGTTGGATATGTTTCGGCATACCGGTGTTGCTCCGCGGCTGATCACCGGCGGCAACACACCGTCGTTCGAGGATTCCAATCCCAAAACATAATATATTGCAAATGTTGTTTATTATCAAATTTATATCAGTTTTGATACTGCTCAATTATTGTAGTTGGTTTTGTTCATCAGATATACTGTTGTTATTCCAAATCATAAGCTATTTACCACTTGCTGAGCATTTCTTTCGCTCATACTTGTTTCTTATCTTGATTCTTTCAGCTAGGCCAGAGCAAGCTTAAGTTCCAAGTTTGACCAGAAGTCGAGTGCTTGTAAATAGTGGTGTGTATTCCAGGTAGACTGTTTTGGGACGCTTGGATAGTCTAGAGGTTTGTAATAAAATTTGAATAAGTTGTAAAACTAATTAGACTATGGTTTGTAATAACACTTGATTTGTAGTAGTGCCTGTTCCATACTATAACCTGTGATCGATCCAGTGCAGGTAAAGGGGTCGTATTTATTTTATTATTCCGCTGTGATTATTTTATTTTAGTTTATTGGCGAGTGACCCCCAAATCTAGACCCCGGGTTTGGAGGGCGTCACAGGTTGGTATCAGAGCTACTGGTTATGGTCACTGAAACAGGCGTAGGATTGTCATAGATGAGTCATAGGAAGATCACATAAGATAGGCGCGTGTAGTTTAGCTTTTATAGGATTAAATTTAGGATATTGGGC
Organism: Apium graveolens; assembly: GCF_009905375.1. Taxonomy (NCBI): domain Eukaryota; kingdom Viridiplantae; phylum Streptophyta; class Magnoliopsida; order Apiales; family Apiaceae; genus Apium; species Apium graveolens. The sequence goes on from NW_027421675.1 coordinate 56,884, forward strand.
TGGGTTATAGTTAAGTTGTTAGGTTTCCTGTTTTGCGTTTAGCTTTAGGCCTTATGTCATTGCCCTGCTATTTTGTTGGTTTAGTTAAGATTTCAAGAGAGGATTTTAAAAGTTTGGATAATTCGGGGTAAATTTTCTTTATGTTATTATTCTCGAGATAATAAGCAGGATTATGTGATAATCATGTCGCTTGTGTTAATATGGTAGCAAGTTTATGATATTTTGGAGAAGAGATAGTGTTTGCGAACTTTAATATGCTAAGGAATTGCTACATATTTGACACAATGCTTGACAGATTATTATATATATTGCTTGTTTCTTACCAGAATAATGGCACCAAAGAGAAGGAATAATTCAGGAGAGGGTAGTACCGAGAGTCGTACAGATCCAGCGATTATCCAGATGTTGGGACTAATGCAGCAGCAGATGTTACATCTTACGCAGCAGCAACAACAGCAGCGAGCAGCACCACCTGCAGTGACTTTTAAGCAGTTTCAAGCAGTGAAGCCACCTGAGTTCAAGGGAAGTGCTGATCCTGTGGAAGCCAATGCATGGCTCAAGGAAATGGAAAAGGCTTTTGAATTAGTCGGAGCGGGAACTGAGCAGAAGACCAAGTTTGCAAGTTATTTTCTGAAGGGTGAGGCGAACTATTGGTGGGAATCCACGCGAGCATTGGAAGGAGGTGAGTTTATAACTTGGGAGAGATTCACAGAGTTGTTCCTGGAGAAGTATTTCCCGAGGTATATGAAGAATCAAATGGAGATTAAGTTCTTGAATCTGACCCAGGGTGATCTTACTGTGGCTGAGTACGAGGCTAAGTTTACTGAGTTAGCAAGGTTCGTGCCAGACCAGGTTGATACAGATGAAAAGAAAGCAAGAAGATTCGAACAGGGATTGAAGTTTTGGATTCAGAACAGAGTGGCCATGTTTGAGTTGACTTCATATGTGGCAGTGGTTCAGAAGGCAATGGTGATTGAGAGTAGGAGTGATATGTCACAGAAAGGAAAAGATGGGAAGAAAAGGAAAATGGAAACCTCAGAGGGAGGTCAGCAGTCAAGTAATTTTCAGGGCCGTTTCAACAAAAGGCCAGATTTTCAGGGTAATAGGAATATGGGATTCAGAAGACCACAATCAGGAAATGGAGGACAAGGTAACCGTTTTCAGAATTCCAATCAGCAGAGGCCCAATCGTCCACCAATACCAGATTGTCAGTTTTGTGGTAGGAAGCACTTTGGGAATTGTAATGCTAATGTGACGTGTTTCAAGTGCGGCAGGAAGGGACACTTTGCTAATGTGTGTCAGAATCCGACTCAAGGTCTGAATGTGGGAACTGGATGTTATAAGTGTGGAAAGCCAGGGCATATTTCCAGGAATTGCCCAACACAAGGTATGACGAGCAACACCCCAAGGCTTACAGGTGCTCCATCTCAGAATATGCCAAGAATTGAAGGACCACCAGCAAAGGACCAACCAAAAGCCAGGACATTCAATATGACTATGAAGGATGCTGTTCAGAGTTCAGACGTGGTGGCAGGTACGCTTCCAGTCAACTCCATAGATGCTAAAGTTTTATTTGATTCTGGAGCTACAAGATCATTTATTTCTCAAAGTTTTGTCGATAAACTGCATTGTGAAGTTAAGTTGTTAGAACAAACATTAATGATAGAGTTAGCTAATAAGGATCAAGTTTCCGTCGACCGAGTATGCCCGAAGTGCGATATTAAGATAGGAGGACATCATTTCTATGCCGACTTAATACCTTTTAAGTTGGGAGAATTTGATGTTATTTTAGGAATGGATTGGTTGTCAGAAAATAATGCTCAGATTGATTGTAAGAATAGGAAATTAAGACTTCAAACTTTGGATAGTAAGAAGAAGATAATATTTCGAGGAAATAGGCAAGAGAAGAAGTTCTTAGCGATCGCTCAAGTGAAAAAGTTATTGCGTCAGAATTGTGAAGCATATTTGGCCCATGTGGTAGACACCAGCAAGGAAGTTCCAACATTAGAAGCGATTCCAATTGTCAACGAATTTTCAGATGTCTTTCCAGATGATCTACCAGGATTACCTCCCGACAGAGAAATTGAATTTGCGATTGATCTAGCACCCGGAACAGAACCAGTTTCTAAAGCCCCGTACCGGATGGCACCAGTGGAAATGAAAGAATTGGCATCTCAGCTGCAAGATCTTTTGGAGAAAGGAGTTATAAGACCCAGTGTATCCCCATGGGGCGCACCAGTACTGTTTGTCAAAAAGAAGGACGGGAGTATGCGACTGTGTATCGACTATCGAGAACTGAATAAGCTAACCATTAAGAACAAGTATCCGTTACCAAGGATCGATGATTTGTTTGACCAATTGCGAGGTGCTATATGGTTTTCTAAGATTGATTTAAGATCCGGATATCATCAACTAAAGATCAAGCCTGAAGACATTCCGAAGACCGCATTTAGAACCAGATATGGGCATTATGAGTTTCTAGTGATGGCATTTGGATTAACTAACGCACCAGCAGCTTTCATGGATCTGATGAATCGAGTATTTAAAAAGTATTTGGATAAATTCGTGATCGTGTTTATAGACGACATCTTGATCTATTCCAAAACAGAAGAGGAGCATGTAGAACATTTGAGGATAGTTCTGGAGATACTGCGACAGGAGAAATTATACGCAAAGTTTTCCAAGTGTGAATTTTGGTTAAAAGAAGTACGATTTCTTGGGCACGTAATTAGCAATAAAGGAGTGGAAGTGGATCCAGCAAAGATTGAAGCCGTAATCAACTGGGAGAGGCCAAAAACACCAACGGAAGTAAGAAGTTTTATGGGATTGGCAGGTTACTACAGAAGATTTGTGCAAGATTTTGCAAAGATAGCTACGCCATTGACAAAGCTTACCAGGAAAAATCAGAAATTTGAATGGGATGAGAAGTGCGAAGAAAGTTTCCAGGAATTAAAGAATAGATTAGTATCTTCTCCAGTGCTAGTCTTGCCAGATGAACAAGGAAATTTTGTGATTTACAGTGATGCGTCGTACAAAGGATTGGGATGTGTTTTGATGCAGCATGACAAGGTGATAGCCTACGCTTCAAGACAGTTGAAACCACACGAAGAGAAGTATCCAACGCATGATCTGGAATTGGCAGCTATAGTATTTGCATTGAAGATTTGGAGGCATTATCTTTATGGGGAAAAGTGCGAGATCTACACGGACCACAAGAGTTTGAAATATATCTTTACCCAGAAGGAATTGAACATGAGGCAGAGGAGATGGCTAGAACTAATCAAGGACTACGACTGTACTATTAACTATCATCCAGGCAAAGCAAATGTGGTGGCCGACGCTCTGAGCAGAAAAGAAAGGTTAAACATGATAATTTCATCAGAGGAATTGATCAGGGAATTTGAGAAGCTGGAAATAGAGGTTAGTATTCCAAGTATGTCTACAGAGATGTTGTGTGTAATGTCTTTTCAACCAGAATTATTAGAGAAGATTAAAAGATGTCAGGAGAAAGTTATGAGCCATGAACAAGACAGTTTGACAGGAGAAGAGATAGGAAGTCAAAAGGATGATAAAGGGATATTAAGATTTTCTTCCAGAATATGGATACCCAATGTAGCCGAGCTGAAAGATGAAATTCTTCGAGACGCTCACAACTCCAGATACTCAATTCATCCCGGGAGTACGAAGATGTATAGAGACTTAAGAGAAAACTTTTGGTGGCCAAGCATGAAGAAGGAAATTGTAGAATGGGTAAATAAGTGTTACACTTGCCAGCGAGTCAAAGCGGAACATCAAAGGCCCAGTGGACTGATACAACCATTGGACATTCCAGAATGGAAATGGGAGCATATAGCGATGGATTTTGTAGTCGGATTACCGAGGACCAGGGCGAATCATGATGCTATTTGGGTTATTATCGACAGATTGACGAAGTCGGCGCATTTTCTTCCTATCAACGAGAGATTCTCAATGGATAAATTGGTACGGTTATATCTTAAAGAAATTGTGACAAGACACGGAGTTCCAGTATCCATAGTTTCAGACAGAGATCCTCGATTTAACTCAAGATTTTGGAGAAGTTTTCAAGATTGTCTCGGAACGAAGCTGAACATGAGTACCGCGTATCATCCGCAGACAGACGGTCAAAGTGAAAGAACGATTCAGACTATTGAAGATATGCTAAGGGTATGTGCACTAGATTTTGAAGGTAGTTGGGACGAGCATTTGCCATTAGTTGAATTCTCCTACAACAACAGCTATCATGCCAGTATTGGAATGCCACCTTACGAAGCTTTGTACGGTAGAAAATGCAGATCTCCAATATGTTGGGAAGAAGTTGGTGAAAGAAAGATTTTGGGTCCAGAATTGATCCAACAGACGAAGGAGAAAATAGAACTCATTCGGAAAAGATTAACAGCAGCTCAAGATCGTCAACGCAAATATGCTGATCCTACCAGAAAAGATATGGAATTTGAAGTTGGAGAGGCAGTATTATTAAAAGTTTCACCTTGGAAAAGTTTATCAAGATTTGGAAAGAAAGGAAAGCTGAGTCCGCGTTATGTTGGCCCTTTTGAGATTTTGAAGCGTGTGGGAAAGGTTGCTTACGAATTAGCGTTACCCCCTCACATGCAGCATATTCACAACGTGTTCCACGTGTCAATGTTGAAGCGTTATTTGCCTGATTCGAATCATGTGATAGAATACGAACCAATAGAGATCCAGCCAGATTTGTCTTTTGTAGAGCAACCAGTACAGATTTTAGATAAGAAAGAAAGAGTACTTAGGAATAAGTCGGTATCTTTAGTGCGAGTCTTGTGGAGGAATCCCAAGGTTGAAGAGTCGACTTGGGAATTGGAAAGCGAAATGCGATCCAAGTATCCTTATTTATTTTCCTAGGTTGATTCTGAGGACAGAATCCTGTTAAGGGGGGTAGATTGTAATATCCCATATATTTTCAAATATTATTATTATTATTTGGAATTGTTTATGTGATTTTATGTAAATTTTTGGTGAATTATCTGAAAAGTAGAATAGATATCTGAATGTTATATGTGACATTATTTGAATAGTTGAATTTTTTATATGTCCAGAATAAAATATAGATAATTGTGGTATTTTTCTGGTAATTTTTGGAGTGTTATATGATTTTATAATGATTTATGAATTATTAATTATTTTCAGAATAATTATAAAATTATTTTATAAAGCCGGGAATCTTCCAACTTCAACCGTTTTGCGTTTTTACAACCCGAAACTCTTCCGAAAACTCCTTCCTAACCTAATCTGGTAATTCCGGACATTTTCCGTGTTTTGACTTTTTCGATCCGGATTACGGTTTGACTCGTGCGCGGCCCGGCGCAATATTTTCGATACGATAGTCATTTCGGTAAACAATAAAAACCCGTAATCTCGAAAGGCGGGATATTTTTACGTTATGTTCGTATATGGTGTTTTATAAAAAGCCCGCTTTTGATAATTATCCAATTTTGGTATTGAATCGGATCGTTATTGCAGTTACTTAGCGGCTAAGCAACTAATTTAATGATCCAAAATGATCCAAAATGATCCAGAACGATCCAATATTCCATAAATATAAATAGCCTATTTCTTATTTCGTTTATTCCGTTTATTCATTTGCAACCAGTTAAAACACCGTAAATACAGAGAAAAACCCGAGAAAACCGATACGTTCCCGAGAATCAAACACACGAACGAAGGCGTTATCGAACTCCGATTCGGGCGTGCAGCATATCAAAACGAAGCTCTCGAAATCTTCTTTCTGAATCAATCATCAGTTTCTGCCCAGAAATCACAGTAATTTTCTTATTTAATTATTTATATTCGAATTATTTGATAATTAAATTATGAATTTTTGTTCTTGATGTTGTTGATGTGATTTGATGCTTCCATGTTGTAGAGCATGTTTTTCTGGTCGATTTGGTATATTATACTTCAAAAATAGAGTTCAATAACATAGAGAAAATGATGTTTGATTTTGGAAATTCGAATTAGGGTTTATATGCTTGAATGTTCTTAATTGAAATTTGGGTATTTCTGTTCTTGGGGTTATTACTTGAAATTTATCGCACAGACTTGTAGATCGTTGAAAACTGAATCGATAAATATGAGTGTGATGAATGGAGGGTGCCTGTAGCGAGCTAATCGGAAAATGTCGAGCTCGCCGGAGTTCTCGATCGATTTGATCGGACTTTGGATTCCAGGCATCGTCTGTGGTATTGGTAGACTGATTTGAGTTCCTGGGGGAATGTAGAATGAAAACCCCATAAAAATTGAATCAAATAACCCTGTTTACGTTGAGATCGGAGTCTCGCCGGAGTATTCGCCGGCCGCCGGAACCTGGAGAAGTCCGGCCTGTTCTTGGTCATTCATACCGACCCGTTCCTGACCCGTTTTCTGACCCGAAGTTTACCCGGTTTTGATTTTGTTTTCTGCTATTCCAAAACCAAAAGCTGTTTCTGGATTTTCTTTTTACAAATAATTCAAAAATCCTATTTTTAATTTCTGAAAATTTATTTTTATTTTAAAAATCATTATTTTAATTCTGAAAATTTATTTTAATTCAAAAATAAATCCAAATTATTTTGTTAATTAATTTTAGTTGATAATTAATTATTTAATTAGTCAATTAATTTAAATATTAATTGATTAATTAATTTAATTAGTTATTAATTAATTTTAATTGATTATTTAATTAGATTTAATTATTTAAAATTGATTTAAAAATTCTGAAAAATAGTTTCGAGCTTTAAAATATTATTTTAAATTATTTTCCAAACTCGATAATTTTTATAAAATTATTTTCGAGTGTTCGAGCCTTATTATTTAATTATTAAATGATTCGGAGACCCGTTTTATTCTGAAAAATGTTCAAAAATTCATAATAAATCAACCGTTTGTCCGTTTAATACGAAACGAACGCGTACAGATTCAGAAAAATATTGCGCTTTTAATAAAAATACTTTTGAGACCTAATTTCTTTTGTATTACAATGTCATTTGATTTGTGTATCAGTTTAAGTCGGTATTTGGTCGGTAAATGCTAATAATGACCTAAATTTTATTCTGAACGCACGGAGATGTATCTCTTAATGATTTGACTTATGTGTTACATAAAATATGTGAGTATGTGTTATATAAATACCATGATTACGTGATACGTGATATACATGCTGTGTGTTACAGTTTTAAAATGCCATGCTAGTTATAAACGATCGGGTAGATGTCAAGACGTATAGTTACGTCGATTGAGTTTAGATCTGTCAATTAAGATAGTCCTTTTGTTTATAGAATCAAGTAGCAAGGAGCGCAGTCAAGTGTTAGACGGAGATAGTAGCCAGCAGATAGAAACAGAGTTAAAGTAAGAGATTATTGAGCATACCAGGCAAGTATCCCTGACTTCACTTATTGTTCAAGTGACGTTTATTTTGAATTATATTATGCAAGTACCTATATCTTCATTTATCATTCAATCGATATTGACTCTGAACTTTATTCTTTCAATTTCTCTACTATTCTAAGTTCAGAATAGTTAAATATTTTTACATTTCGCTATAACTTACTCTATACAGTGAAGCTTTGAATTGAGACTAGCGAATAACTAATTGTTCTGGTTATTTCGCCATTGGTTGTTGAGAAAACTCCGGACCATGAGAAATGGGGAGTTATGTGGTTAAGGATGTCATTTGATTCGACTCCTTTAACGGAAAATGGTTTTATGGGTTGGATGGTTGCGTAAGAGGCCGTGGCGGCGGTCCAGTGTGAGCTATGTGTTATACAGGATATAACACCTTGCTAGGCCAATATGTGCCTTGGGTACCTTTTGTTTAGTTGGATATGTTTCGGCATACCGGTGTTGCTCCGCGGCTGATCACCGGCGGCAACACACCGTCGTTCGAGGATTCCAATCCCAAAACATAATATATTGCAAATGTTGTTTATTATCAAATTTATATCAGTTTTGATACTGCTCAATTATTGTAGTTGGTTTTGTTCATCAGATATACTGTTGTTATTCCAAATCATAAGCTATTTACCACTTGCTGAGCATTTCTTTCGCTCATACTTGTTTCTTATCTTGATTCTTTCAGCTAGGCCAGAGCAAGCTTAAGTTCCAAGTTTGACCAGAAGTCGAGTGCTTGTAAATAGTGGTGTGTATTCCAGGTAGACTGTTTTGGGACGCTTGGATAGTCTAGAGGTTTGTAATAAAATTTGAATAAGTTGTAAAACTAATTAGACTATGGTTTGTAATAACACTTGATTTGTAGTAGTGCCTGTTCCATACTATAACCTGTGATCGATCCAGTGCAGGTAAAGGGGTCGTATTTATTTTATTATTCCGCTGTGATTATTTTATTTTAGTTTATTGGCGAGTGACCCCCAAATCTAGACCCCGGGTTTGGAGGGCGTCACACCTGCCCTATGAGAAGTCCCGATCTTGCCACCTCATACAAAGGTGTAATTGCATCTGCCTGATTTTTAAAATGTTTAGGCCTCATCTAAAAAAGGTAAAGCACAAAGTTCCCCCTGGACATCTTTACCTATAGAGCTCCATTGTTTAACCTTTATTTATTCAGACACTGAACTGGATTGTGGATTCCATCTCACGAGTTGTCCAGGTCTTTTGGTGGTTTCTTTATGACCTCAAGGGTGATGAAATCCAGCAGCAAGGACACATCAAAACTTACATAGATACATATGACTGGAAACCCGATAGCTAGTATTAATTGTACATACATATGGCTAGATGACTAGTAATACAAGGAAAAATCCGATGTGAGTAACAAGACTCCTTGTTCACTATAATAGGCCGATATCAGTGACATAACTTCTTCCCAGCAATATAGTAATAATAAGAGTAATTTTTCTGTTAAAAACAGGCACCTGAATATTAAATAACAACTTGTAAAATTGTTAAAGATGTCGAAGACTATAAGGCTGAAGAGAGAAAAGAACTATACTAACATGCGATGGCCACAGTTGTTGCCCTTATTTATGCCACTGATAACCTGCACCAAAGAATAGACGTGCGTAATTTTTGTTGCCATACAAATAGACACTATTATTGAAACCAAAGAGTCCAGGATAGAAGTTTCGTATATTCACAGGTTGACCGGTGGACAAATAACTGACTCGTGGGAGACTTTCGTTAGTTTGGTGTACAAAAGGCTAAATTAAACTCCCCGGGCTATGGATGCACCCAAATGTTGGAGAAAAAATGGCCCTGAGTTACTTTTATTTGTTCAAAGAAATTTTGTTATAGGGAATACTGCCCTAATCTGAATACGCTATAGAGTGAAGTGTAAATAACTACCAGATCAGGCGTGGAAGGAAACAGAGCTTTGGACAGTCCTAAAGCTGTACAATCAGCTGGGGTTCCTGCAAAGTGTATCAATTATGTCCAAGTGAGATGCAAAATCAATTGATATGGCGTGCACATGTAAACAATACCTTGTCATGCCTCCCTAACAATGAGATGGTAACAGTTTCCATGGTTTTCGGCACACTTACTGAATGAGCCAATTATAATTTATCATACTCACTAGCAGAGTTATATTCCCAAAATTTTATTATTTCCAGAGCTGTATTTTTGTTCTATGTGCATTAAATTTAATGTACACTTCATATATAATTCCATTTCTAATATTTATACTTATGTAGACATACATTGCAAAATGAAAATAGTAGAAGTATTTAACATTTGACAGCAGAATTGTAATTTTAAACTTAAATTAACTGTATGTGTTGAAGGGGAAAAACATTCGTAAAATATTTGTTATGTGAAAAGAGCAAACCAGATACTCTAAATGCTTTTGCTCCACTAATTGCCACCTCCTTGGCTTGGAGACCGTATTTCCATGTAATACAGTGGCTAACAGCTGATTTTTCGCTGAAAATAAACCAGGTCAAGGCATTAAAGAGGGCAACTGGTGCAAATCGTCAATATTCATGTACTGCTAGATGATAAAACAAAATGAGAAATACATTTTCTTTTTATCATCTGCACTAGAAATTCAGTATTAAAATTCCCTTTCCAGTTGCCATTGCGATTCAAATTAACATATCATCATAAAAAAATATTGAAATCTCTACAATATATTAGTTAAACTTTGTGGCAATTTGGTTGTGAATATAAATTGACTTCTGCTCTTCAGTAGGTAACATCTTACTAGTGGTACCATTAGGCATACAGGTGCAAACAGTAACTTCCTATAATACCATAAATTTTTCCAGACAGACGAAAATCCAAGGATTATTAGATGATTTTGCCCTCGTGAATTTTAAAGAAGTTAAAATATAATGATATATAAATGTGCCTTCAGTGATAGGCACACAATATGTGCTTCTCTCTGCCAGTGCAAGTGCGTCCTTAAACACCCAGATCTCTAATGTTAGGCTTAAGAGTACATTCCGAGAATGTAATACAGGTAAGTCAAGAACCTATAGAAAAATGTAATTAGACAAACAGTATACTTCAAAGTGTCTGCGAAGCAAACCTGCAGGTCCCTATCAACGTACAAACTAACCAAAAAAAATCTAGCGATGGTCATATATGTATATGTTATGAATAATGTGGACAAGAATTTAGACAAATTTGGATTGGAGTCTCATTATTGAGTAACTTGAACTAAGGAAGTCATGTCTTAAGTCCCTACACTATAGTATCTGCAGACAATTTATCCATTTAATAACCTCACATATATCATCTGACTTTACCAATTTCAACAATTGAAAAACCATTTGTCTATTGTCTAACAGATGAAAATTCTTCTTCTATTCCAAATTCATATTAGTCCTACATATTTGTAGCTTCAACCAATTTATCGAAAAATCAAATTGTTCAGCGAAACATTGGTTTTTTATTACATTTAACTCCCAATTCAAAAAGTCAACTACAAGTCCTCAACATCAGGAAAATTAGCCAGGTCAACGGATATTTCAATTCTATACAATCACCAAAACTATAGAGTGACGGAGTAGTCAAAACTCACTTAAACTTGTACTAATATGCATCTAATTAAAATTTTCTAATACAATCAAAATTAAAATTAACATACTCGAGTGCAAATTGAAAATTAGTAATGTGTAGTGATCCAATAACAAGATCAATTTAAATAGAGAGAGGGAGGGAGGAAGAGAGAGAGAGAGAGAGAGAGAGAGAGAGAGAGAGAGAGAGAGAGAGAGACAGAGAGAGACCGAGAGAGAGAGAGGGAGAGGGAGAGAGGGAGAGAGAGAGAGGGTGAGAGAGAGAGAGAGAGGGTGAGAGAGAGAGAGAGGGTGAGAAAGAGAGGGAGAGGGAGAGAGAGAGAGAGAGAGCATACGAATCAGGAGCGCAAACGAAAATTCGATAGAGATTAGTAGAGACAAGGACACGAACTAAAGCTTGTAATCCAGGAGCATCGATGCCATCGTCATTCGTCACCATGATCGTCGTCCGATTGTCGCTGCTGCTACTCTCCATTTCCAGCGATGATTTCAAAGTTGCCTATAATATAATAACCACTAATGATAATGTATATGTACCTGAACAAGAACAATTATTTTAAAAAAATGCTCGTATTTTTTTGTGAGTGCGCGATCACGTATAAATAACATGTTCACAAACAACTCGCGAAGATTTACGATAAAATATGAGTGAAATGTTTGTGGAGGCTCCAACTGCCAACCTGGAAATTGAAGGAGAAATTGGTAGTTAAACTAAAAGCTTACCTAACTTAACTAACGAACATGATTCCGTGTTATGCGCCTTGCTGTAAGATATTAAGATGGGCCGGCTTAAATTTATTACCAAACAAATAGTTTGTATGTTGCTTTTTGGATTTGGGTCAGTTGGGTAAAATACTTGGGCTGGACCACGGACAGCACAAGTAAGTTGGGCTGGACCAGTGGACCCTGGACAGCAATTTACTTGAAGCAAATTATATTTTTACTAAAGATATCTTTAAATTTCTTTTACCATAAACGCCTATTTGTCATTGATAACCGATTGTTAGCAGCATATATGTAAAATGATGGATCCGTACAGCAATTACCATACCATATATGGTATATATATCGTTCAAACTTTTCCCGATACAACATACTGTAACAATCGTTTGTTCCGGAACAATTTCAATAGAAGATTAGTTTTCGCTGTACGGTATATCGAAACAATCGTTTGCTCCTAATCAAGCTCGGAGAAAGATGACATTGTATGGAACATGCTTTTGCTTTTGAAATCTAGAGTATTAAATATTGAAATGTGGTCCATTTTCGATGTGTATTTTATGAAAGTGATACGGTTATTGATTTTGGAGAGAATTCAAATAAGATAATTATTACTTAATGTGAACAAGATCTCTCTAAGGTTAGTGGCTTGAACCATGCTGGGTTTGTATGACAGCGTGCTTGCTCCGAGAGATCAAAGTGATACAGTTCCAGAACACGTGATTTGGTTCTAAAATATCCTACTCATCGCACCAGATACTCCGAATCGTTACAAACGTGAATAAAGTATTCGATGCACGTCTGAATCATGAAATTTCAACACTCTTCACGAAATTTCAACCCTTTTAACAAAATTTCTTAAATATCCTAGTCATCACACATAATACTCCGAATCATTACAAACTGTGAAGTATTGAATGCACGTTCGAATCGTTACAAACTGTGAATATTTGGTACACGTATGAATCATGAAATGTCAACCCTTTTCATTAAATTGTGAACAAATTTTTAACACAAATATACATCATAACTTCATTATCATTTTCATGATCGGGCTGAAATTTCATGATTCGAACTTCAAACGGTCCTCTTGAAGATCATCACGTAGAACTAGAGTTCCGACTTTTGTTACATTTTATCGAAAGTAGCAAGGAAAATAAGAAAAACAATGAGCTACTTGCGCGATCGTTGAATATTAAAATATGCTATACCATCTTGTGTTTTGTTTTTAGGCACAAAGTTGTGAATTCTAGGTTTATTACTCAGGACAAAGCTCCATTCACAGGCTCTGTTTCCTGTGTGCTTAGGACATAAAAGTCTCTATCAACATTTAGGTCCTATTTTTTTTTATTTTTTTAAAATAAATTATTCTTTCTCATTATATACTTATAAGAATATTTCTGGTCTTTCCTGTTGGTTTGTATAAAGATGACGCTGTTTGTCAACCGTTAACTTTTATCTGTATCGCTCTGAAATAGTTGTTTTCGGTAACTGGTTGAATTAGTTGTTTTATCTTGCTAACTGAATTTAGTTATTTCAAATAAATTGTTTGAAAAATAAATATTTCAATTAATTTTTTGTATCAAAAACCTCGAAGTAGTTTTTTCAAAATTAGTTTTTAGAGATAAATTTCAAAAAGCTGACTATCAAACACTAATATTAAATATTTTATTTGATCAAATCTCTAATTTAATTCAAAAAATTATTTCATTATCAAAAAGCTAACTTTCAAATACGGCAAATATGTCAACATAATTTTGAGCATTTTCGGTTATCCATGAGTTTCGAATAAACTACATATCTGTTTCGACTCGATTCAATTATATCATAGTCAATATTTGGTTCGGCTCGATTCAGTTATATGATGGTATACATTTTGTTCGGCTCAGGTCAGTTATCTCGGGATATATATTTGATTCCGTTCGGCTCAATTTTTAAGTTTTTTTTTGCAGTGATAAGAATTGCCATATTGGTTTGAATTCAAAATAATAAAACCAAAAAGCATTGACGACTTTAGTCAACATTACATCAATCTATGTTACTATAGATATACAAACAGACTGACAAACATTTGTAGATAAATATATTTATTTGTATGATCTACATGCTTAATCTTGCATCTCGTGATGAGATAGATATAAAGAAAGTAGAACACACAGGTGAAGAAAAAGATGTCCATGCTTTTTCATGACTTGTTTGTGGGCCCCTGATGTACATAACCAACACAAATCTTACCCTCCTTCCCAATTTTTTGATATTATAACGTTCTCGGTCCTGATTCCTAACAATCGATTATTATATATCGTAATGAAATTTTTATCCGAATATCGAGATCACTAATCACATTCGTCGTTGAAATCAATATTTCAAGATAAAAATCAATTTATAACAATCGATTATTGTAACAGATGATCTATATACGTGACTGTTTTTTATGTGAATATCGAGATCACTGATCATATTCGTTATTAAGATCAACATTTTAGGATAAAATTTTATCAGCTCTAGTAAGATGACAACAATAGTTTGTCAAGAACATCGAATTTTGTTATAAAAAAAAAAATATTTTTTTTCCATATTCTTATGATTAGCTTTATCTTTTAACTACCCTTTTAAAACTGAAAAGTAAGCACTTATGTTTGGATGATCTACTCATGCATATCACCATCACTTTAGCTATGATACTACATATATTGATAAGTAAAATGGAATATATATAAGTTAACTACAGCTAGACACATATTATACAAGACAAGAATCTGTTTAGCAAATAGTAGGAGAAATAGGTAATGAATGGTGTTACTTCTTCTGAACAAGATGACTCTGAGTTTGTTGAAGTTGACCCTACTGGAAGATATGGAAGAGTAAGTCTTATTCTGTTAGTTCATTTTATTGTCTCTTCATTTTTATTCTATTAGTTCAGTTTGTTAAGTTTGTTAACTTTCTGCAGTATAATGAAGTTCTTGGAAAAGGAGCATCAAAAACAGTGTAAGAATATGTTTATTCTATACTCATTTCAAGAAAGTTTGTAGTTTTTTATGTAAATAAATTTTCCAATTTTTTGGTTTTTTAGTTATAGAGGTTTTGATGAGTATGAAGGAATTGAAGTGGCCTGGAATCAAGTGAAGTTCAATGATTTCTTGCAAAGTTCTGAGGATCTTGAGAGGCTGTTTAATGAGATTAATTTGCTTAAGAGTTTGAAACACAAAAATATCATGAAATTCTACACTTCTTGGGTTGATATTGCTAATAGACACATTAATTTTGTCACAGAGATGTTCACTTCTGGTACTCTCAGACAGTAAGTGCAGTTCTTGGTTTGTTAGGTTCTAATCATTCATTTATTTGGACTTGTTTTTCAAGAAACTTAATGTTTATGGTATTGATAGGTATAGGCAAAAACATAAGAAAGTAAACATCAGAGCAGTAAAACATTGGTGCAGGCAGATTTTGGAAGGCCTTCTGTACCTCCATAGCCATAATCCTCCTATTATACATAGAGATCTCAAGTGTGACAATATTTTTGTGAATGGTAATCAGGGGGAAGTTAAGATTGGTGATCTTGGCCTTGCTGCAATACTGCGCAAATCACACGCTGCTCATTGTGTTGGTAAGTTCAGTTTTTTTTATTTTTAAGGTCTTAATAGAGTCCTGCAATCTTGTGGTAGAATTTTTATCTTCCATAGGTGATCTTGATTAAAATTTTACGAATTTTGGGGTTTTATTGTTCACCATTAGGAACACCAGAGTTCATGGCACCGGAGGTTTATGAAGAGCAATACAATGAATTAGTGGACATTTATGCATTTGGAATGTGCATTTTGGAAATGGTCACCTTTGAATATCCATACAGTGAATGCTTTTACCCTGCTCAGATATACAAGAAAGTTGTATCTGTAAGAAAACTTCAAAGCCTATTTTTTGACACGTAAATAGAGTTTAAACTGCGCTATGATATGTTAAGTTGATTAACATACAATTCTATGTGTTTCTGTAGGGTAAAAAACCGGATTCTTTATACAAGGTCAAGGATCCTGACATTAGACAATTTATTGAGAAGTGTTTAGCTACTGTATCTTGTAGGCTCCCTGCCAAGGAGCTCCTTAATGATCCGTTTCTTCGTGTTGAAGATTATGGATCACCGGTAGAGAATTGCAGAAGTTGGGATGGAAACAGCCACATGTTAAGACAACCTCTCTTAAGAATTGATAGTAACAACTCTTTGAACAATCCTTACTCTGGCTATTGCGGTAAATATGAACCAGGAGTTGATTTGGAATACATTCCACCTGATTTTGAATCAAATGAAATCGACTTTATGCCAATTACAGAAGATGAGCATTTTGAAAATGTTGATATCACCATTAAGGGAAAAAGGGAAGATGATGGCGGTATCTTTCTAAGGCTTAGAATGGATGATAAAGAAGGTAGATCCTATAATTCAAGAACTGTTGCTTGGATTTTTTGAACAATTTTTTCCCCAAAATATCTAGAAATCTTATGTAAACCAATCTTTTGCAGGTCGTGTCCGAAATATATACTTCCCGTTTGATATGGAATCAGACACTGCTCTGAGTGTTGCCGCGGAAATGGTCTTGGAATTGGATATAACAGATCAGGAAGTGACTAAAATAGCTGACATGATTAATGGCGAAATAGTATTGTTAGTACCGGAGTGGCATAGAGAATTAGGCCTAGATGAAGAATCTCCTGGTCATACAATTTGTGGTAACTGTCATAATTGTTCTTCAAATGGGGACTATTTTCCCCCAAGCAATCTGTGTGTTGAGAACCTTCAAGTCATTCATTGTTCAGCAAATGGCTACGGTGAAATGCATGGCCGGTTTGAAGAGATCATGTACCAGTACGAAGCATCTGAGCAATGTGTTACAGAAGGTGCTCCAGTTGTGTCAAGTCAATCTGCTGGCACGCGCTACGACCTGAGCTTGCAAGGATCAGATAATGACAATGAGCAAGTTGAAGAATCATGCTTTAGTCATGAGAAAGTCGTCAATGTTGACAGGGAACGAGATAGAAAACCAACTCGCGATTTGGCAGATGATTATGAAAATGAAATCAGGCAAGAACTAAGGTGGCTAAAGGCCAAGTATCAAATGCAAATGAGGGAACTGAGAGATCAACAAATACGAGTCATTTCAAGAAACACGAGTTTCTCCAAGAATGCTGATGAGAGAAAAGAACGAAAGAATCATCAAACTTCACGTTCTTCAGCTTCTACAAACGAGGAAACAAACGATATCCTTCTTAGAAAAATTGCCTCCGAGAAGCATTTAAATTTTAGCTTTGCTAATGGCAACGAGAAGGTGAAAAAGTGTGATGCCGCGGCTTATGATTCTTGTAGTCCAGAAGTTCCGGTGAAAGGCAAAAGTTTCTACACAGAGGTTGTGCTTCCACAATCTCTTCACAGAGCTACTTCTCTTCCAGTTGATGCAGTTTATTTCTAATCTCTGCTAATCAGCTCATTACAGAATGTGAAAAACAAAGGATACTGAAATTTGTTGTACTCTTTCTTGTCACAAAATTAATGAAAAATTAGCTTACTGGAAAATCTACACTTAAATTAGATTACCTTCACTTGGTTAAACATCCATCTAGTACTTAAATCCTGCTTATAATTTTATAACAATGTTCAATAATTATGAATTCACTTTAAATCACCCCTTCCACTTGCACAAATCACTCACAATTTGGCAATTTGCATCCAATTCACCAGACTGAAATACACAAATCAGCTGAGGTTCTCATTTTAACTCGGTTCTCGTTGTAGCGGATATATATAATGTATGGGAGATGGTCCGGGACGAACGAATGTTAACAGAATATCACGTGATATTATTCTGCTAAAATGATGCGCCCCATGTATTCACACCAAAAACTCTACTGGTACACGTACCGCATAATGATACTGTGATATGGTATGCTGCAACAATCGTTCGTCGTAAATTATAGTAGTGTCATAACTAAAGAGAAATGGGTAGGCAAATACAGAAGCAGCTTCTGAAAATGGCAGTTTTTCTGACCAAACAAGAGCATTGATAAACTTGGGATGGTGAAATTTGACAAATCTATTGCTTAGATTCTATCCCCACAGAATCCATGTTCTAAAAAGATCAAGTTTTCCACTCCTGCTTCATAACAATAAGGTGTGCTATCATAACTGATAGAATGGTCCAAAATCTAAACCACTAGCTGCTGAGATCCTAAGATGCTATGGCTAGTTTGATCTATCAGGAACCTAAATTTATATTCCCAATGCTACAAGTACCAACTTTCGGTTAGGATATGTTTGGTACATTTCAATTCAGTAGGCTGGCAGGCATGTGCCACATGCTGTGTTGCACAAATCGCTCGATTTTTCAAAAATTGTCGATAAATTATTTAAGAATTCGTTAAAAATATTTGTCCGATTTGACCGATTTCCGATAAATCACATATAAATCATCTGATTTTTTAAAAATTGTCCGATAAATTGTAAATCGGCACCTCAACCGAATAATTCTGATTTCCGAAATATGTAACAGTGCTCGTATACTCATATGTGATATGTGTGAGTGAGACAATGTGTGATTCTATTCATATACCCAGTTATCTGAAAAAATTAAAAATATTCAAAACTTCAATAATACTGAAACATGACTTAGTTTCAACTACTAATGTTCTCAATAAAAATAGTATAAACCTATTTATAAGCTTTCTGCTTTCTTCTTGTAACCAAGCCAAGCATTTCTACATAATCTGGGGAGACGGCTTAATTTATGAAAATTATTTCGGTAATTATTTACGGAAAAATAGTGAGATGAACGTAGATCTTACTTTTCGATAAATAAAAAGACTATACAATCACAAATATATTGTTTAACTAGTTAAACAGAGTCACGCACTTACCTTATATTTGACAAAGTTCGAAACCTTAACGTTCCGTAAAAAGAGCGAGGGAGATACCAGCGATCACAAATATAAAATTGACATCAGCTGTACGAATAGCACTAATTCAGTCAGTACCCTGCTTTATATGTAGGCGTGGATTAATTAGTTGATACTTGTCATCTCCCACTGTACCACTTGATGTTTGTTTCTTTTCGAAAAGAGAATTTTTTTTTCCTCTCAAGTGTCTATAATTATCTAATTTTCCAGCAGAACAACTGTACACCTTGCTGATTTAGGTAAGCTTCATTTTATAAGTTTGTTTTTAGATCAACTGAAGGCATTTCCCTTGCTTTTCCATAGTAGAAGGAAAATGCCTTCAATTAAACTACTTGAATTGATAGAATTGATAGGATATAAACATCCCAGCTAGGGTTTAGATCAACTGAAGGCGTTTCCCGTTTGACATTATTCTTTCCAACCAAATACGGTTTAGCTCAGCTGAGTACTGCTGCATTCTGCAAGTATGCAGTTAACCAAGGAAAACGAAAGAACTAAACCTAGCGGTATGGTGTAATCTCCTTGTAGTTTGTATGAGAAAGTTCAGCTTTCTGCAAATTTTGTCTGCTAAATTTCAGTCAGACCACACTTGATTGTTGCAAAGTTGCAAATGAGAAAGCCAACATGCCACTCTAGAACTCCGACAAAGATAAGAAGCTTACAAGTGCATGCCTCTACAATAAAATAGAAACCAGTAGGTACAAACAGAAATGCCGTATGCAGTAATAGAATGTATTAATAATTCTATTGAATGACCTTTATGTGTTATGTTATATGCATCAATGGTAGAGACTCATATATTACAAAGATTCTTCCGCAGTGTTCAAATCATATAAAATGTCAGATTTAACCTCCTCCGGAAGTGCAGCAGACGGGCCTGCTTTGGAGTAGAAGCTAGCTAGTGATCTGATCGCTTTTTCAAGCATGACATATGATTCCTGTGTTCAAGTACAAGTGAAGGTCAAAAACCAAATTTCCAACAGAAGTCTTAAGCAATGAAAATACTAGAAGTTGCCAACACTAATAACTAGTCTTAAGGATGCAAGTAAATAAAGTAATGCAAAGCAATATGAACACATGCACATGACTCCTCTTATATATCCCTTCGTTAAGAAAGGGGTAGTAAATTAGTGCCTACAAGTGCAAGGTAGGAATTTTTCAGGCTGGCCTAAAGTGGTGCTTGGTTGCTGTGTCTAAAGATCAATTTCAGGATTTGCTCCACCATACAAAATTTGACCTCTTTAAGTAGTGGTAAAATGAAAAACAAAAGGCGAGAACATACAGAGAGTGTGGTTCTTCCTTTATTGGGGGGAGATGCAGAATCATAAGAAAAATGGAGAGCTTAGACCTTAGAGGATCATTGTATTCAAGAAGCTTACACACTCCGGTGACATAGATAGACGCCCTATATGTAGTGAGTTGCAAACTTGCAATATGACTTATAATTCGTATGCAACGAGCAAAATGTAACTGCACATATTCTGGTGATCTGAGCCTGAACTAAGCTTCCACAATGTAAGCATCCATCAATACTTTGTTCCAGCTACATATTTGTTACCATGTCAAGACTCAACTCAAATATTTAAGGCCTGGAATAGGATATAATACTTGGATCGCTGTTACATGTAATCAGAGAGCAGTTTTTGCTTTGATGATTAGCATATATCACAACTTTCATAATAGAATGATTATATGCACCAATGCACACATCATATGAAAACATTTTTTCAAGCCCTCAACCAAGTACATGCTGTTAATATGAGACAAATTCTACCTAATCTACTACCGTGCCAAATCAGAATGCTCATAATAATCTGCGTCAAGTACTACTTTCAAGATTGAACCAATCCACCAAAGAGCTCAATATTATGTATAAAAATAACAGAATCAAAGAGTATAAGGATTCTACATGCTCATATAGAGTTTAATACAATCCTAAATGCTACAGAAAAAACGGTCCAGAATTTTGATTTTTATTTTTGGAAACCACACACAACAAATAGCAATTTCAAATAGCAAGAACTCAGGTGAATGAGAAACATTAAACATTTACTACTTCCCATGGCCCAAGGAGAATGATCGTCCTTTAAAATCAATTTCATGTATATGACATACTTAAATAAGAACAGTTTATCTATCTAGACTAAACTAGGACTTTAAAAGTAAATGCCGTCATTATGTATCATACCTCCTTAACAACTATTTGATTTCCCCTCCAGTTACCAAGATAATCTCGAATTGATGCCTTTGCTGCATCTGCTGTCCGTCTAAACTTGGCATTATCCTTCGGATCTTCATTAACTGACTCACGCAGAGTCTTTACCACCTCTCTTGCGGATTTCAGATAAGCCTTAGGCAACACCTTACCTGACTTTGTTTTCTCGTCAGGATCAAAAAGAGACTTTATGGCATCAACAACAGTTTCATCCTTGTCTGCTTGGCTAGTTGACTCCTCTGCAGCCCAAGCCGGTGAAGATGTTAACGGCCAGTTGAGGGTTAATATTGTAACTAATGAAGCTCCACCACAGACTAAAACATGTCGACGATGTAATGATGTTTTCTTAGAAGGTAATACGGCACAACTCCTAAATTCTGGTTTATCTGTAACATTGCCAGGACAACAAATACATTCTAAGTAATACGTGATACAACTCATTAACAGAACTAAAAATCTTATGCTAATTGTAACAAGTGCACAACAGAATCTTAAAATACAGGAGTTTAAGTTGTAGAACATCATTCAGGTAAGAACATTTTTTATGTGAGAACAGTCAGAACACCGGTTCTGCACTCTTTTAAAAGTGCAGAACAACGGGTTATGCATGTTTTTCATATTTTCAATATTGCATTGTTCTGCTGCAAAACAATAATGTTCTCACTGTTCTAGGCTAATATCTGTTCTTACCAGAGCTTGACCCTTAGTTGTGTACTATAAAAGTAAATAAAGAACACATAAAGAACATTAACACTTTATTTTTATTTTTTTTTGTCGGGATCAACATTTATTTTATCTTTTGCTAATTAGTCAACACAGTTTTTTGTTAAAGTGGTGAATTTACATCAATTACCATTTCGAGTACAATATGCAAAAGTAAAATTACCGTAAATTAGGCCAAATCAAGTCATATTATGCCTAATGCACAGTTTCAAGAGGTCAACGTTTCGAGTCTCAGTAGAGAAACGTGAGCAAGTATTTACATTTATAATCGACAACAATATAAAAAGACGTAATGCACAATATTGGCATCATTATTTTCCTTAATTATTAATCACATTAGCTTTCTTGAATTCTTGGCCTCAAATTTACATTAAAAAAACAGTATTTTAAAAAAAAATGCTTACATTTATTCAAGCCTCCATGTTTCTCAACACAAACAACAGCAGGAGACAATGCAACAGAAACACCCATGTTTCCTACAAAACATAAACACATTTCATTACAATACAAACATGTATGTAATAAGAACCATAAATATCACTTATATTATCACTTAAATTATTACTTAAATTCAAGAAACTATAATTTATATCAGCTTTCACTACCAAGATTCATAAAATTACATACATGTATGTGTTTAACACAAAACCCATGAATAAAAATTAATAAAAAAAGGTTTAAGACAGAGAAATTGAGTGATTCTTACTTGAAAAGAAGTGGATAAGCAGAAGTGGTTGTTTTTTTAATGGTTAGCCAAACGAGGCCTTATTAAGGGAAAATTGCTAAAATATCACTCAACTTTTTAATATTTTTCAGTTTTGGTATTGATGTTTGAGAAAGATCTTTTTACACCCTCAGTTTATCAAATGGGCTGATTATTTTACTGGCAGAGAAGTTAGGATTCACTTTGGGCCTATCTTGGACTCTTTCTTTATAGAACTACCCGTCCATGTCAAGCAATTGTTGTAATTAAGTCTTAGTCCGTTATAAATTTTTTGCAATTTTGTATATATATTTTTTAGAGAAAACGGGTACGGGGTTATAAACTCTCTCATACGAATTTAATGACATTTTTATAAATACTAATAACTTATCCTAAAATTATAAATGTATCCTAATATATTTATATATGGTTAAATTTTATGGAATCTCATATTTTATTGGAGTCATTGGAGTCCATATATGTTCTGCAAGTAAAATATAGCTTAAATTATTGCAAAACGTATTATTTTTCAAATGATATTCTATAAATATCACAATTTTAATGAAAATCTTGCAGATTGCATAGATTTTACAAGTAGAACGTTGCAAAATATATTATTCTACAAAACATGTTTAGTTTGCCGAACATAAATGTTCATGTTGCATAACATACATATTATACTTGTAAATATATGAGATTTGCATGATTTTATTGAAGTAATGATATTTGTGAAACATGTTTCGCAAGATAACACGTTTTTGAAGATATTTTATTTGTAGAACATAAATGGACTCCGATGACTACAATTAAAAGGTGGACTCCATAGAAATTTACTCTATATATGTAAATGTTATAATATTAGTGAAGTTACGAGAGGTCATCCTCAGATACATGATACTCTATTTTTTATTTGAATTTTGGGGGATATATTTGATACTAATTTTTTTTTATAAATTTAGGAAGTCACATCGTATATTTATGCTTAATTGATAGATGGTTAACAATACTCCCTCTGTTTCATTTAACTATCGCTTGACTTTTCTGCACGTATTTCAAGATGTTTTGCCCGCATAGTAAAAAATATTATTTTTTAAATTTTCTTTTTGTATATAAAAATTTAAGTTATATATTTTTATTTTAAAAAATAAAATTTTAAAAATTATTGTTTTAACTACACGGTCAAAGCACTTCGAAATGAGTGCAAAAAAGTCAAACGACTAATAAAATGAAACAGAGGAGGTAATACGTAACTGATTTCCATCCTCGTAAAAAAAAGAAATAGAAATAGAAATAGAAATATTGAAGTCAATATATTTTATTACAAATATTTAACAAATATGTTTTAAATATCTGATTTTCCGTAAAATACGACCGATGTATAAATATTTAAAAAAAACGATGAGAAATATCCACCAAATATTCTATTATTGTTCCGATAGATTTTAAATAAGTCCAAAAACATCATCATATCAACATAAGTTCAAATTCGATTCCCGCACGACTCATATTGCGACCAGTTCTTCATTTCTACGTCGAGTTGAACAAATGATATATATTTTTAACGGTTCAAGCCATTGTGGAAATTGATAACCAGAAATTGACACTTGAATCATATAATCTTGAGACTCCTCTGCTACACATATATTTTAACTTTTTTTAAATATCTCAAAAATATATGAAAATTAATAAAAAAACTATACTCCCTCCGTCCCTCCCAAATGTTTACATCTGGATGAGACGCGGAGTTTAAGAAAAATGATAAAATAGTGGAGGAAAGTTAAAAAAGTGAGTAAAGTAGTGGAACCGATTAATATTATATGTATAAAGTGGGTATAGTGGAGAGAAGAAGTGGATGTAGTTATTTTAAAAATTATAAAAACTTTACAATTTTTGAAAAATTTTGAAATATAAACAATTGGAAGGGTCATGCAAAAAAAAAGTGTAAATAAATGGAAGGGTCAGAGGGAGCAATTTTGTAATATTTTAGAATATGTCCATGTCTCACGCTAGTTTTTAACGTAGCACGTATATTGAATTAGAGAAACTAAAATAAAGGACCACCAATTTTAGAAGTATTACGAAAGATATAATTCATTGACTCGGCAATAATTTTGGCTTATCAGAATTATTAATTTTAAATTTATCCAAATATGCTCAAAGTCTTCTTGTCTCTTGAAACTTGGTGAGCAAAAATTTATTCACAATTTTTTTTTTTATTTAAAGTGATATTTTTTTAGATAAAAATGACTTATAACTTGATAATGAATATATATTCTAAAAAATTCTCAGGGTGAATGAGGGTTAAACCTAAAACTTAAAGACAACAGTGGATAAGCTAGTAATCCTTAGTTAAACATATCTCTTCGAACAAGAATTAGGACAAGAATCTAACAAAAACTGCCCATTTGAAAAATCTTAAAATAAATAATTTACGAGTTAAAATGAATAAATAACTTATAAGTAATAAATAGATTAATACTTATAAGTTATAGAAGTGCCTGGATAAAAGTCAAAATTTATTTTACTTAAATGAAATAAAATAAATCATTTATTAAATTAATTATCTTCATTCATGAATTTTAAATTGGATTAACATTTAAAAACATATATTTTAAAACTGAAGTTAATAAAAAAACAAAATATCAAAATAAGTTGGGAACAAGTAGGTCGTGACTAACATTATAAGTTATAAATTCGACTTATAAGTTAAGTTGATAAACAGTCATCAATAAGCTGATAAGGAGTTATAAGAGATAATCCCCTTATATATCACGAGTCAAACACGCCCAAAAACTTTCTTAAAAAATACTACAATTTTCACGATAAAGAAACAATACAAATTTTATATTCTCATGATAACTCGAACAAAGTCTAGTACCATCAAATAAAAATCCAAAATTGGTATTTTTATGAGCTGCAACAAACTGTAGCGTGTACATAAAGAAGTTTATAAATCTCCAATTTTAATACACAACTCGTAAGTGCTATATATTCCACATAAATAAATTTCATTTCCACTGCTTATCTGCTTTGTGTTAGCAAGTCATGGCTCAAGAGAAGACTGTAATTGCCAAAGATGTCACTGAAGTAAGTGTGCACAGACACACACTGAAACACACACACACACTCACACATAGCACATCTTTTGTTCTTCTACTGTTCAGTTAGCTAGTTTGTTTTGTTTTCTTGAACTCATGTTTAAAAATTGTTTGAACAGTTGATTGGCAAAACACCATTAGTGTATCTTAACCATGTGGTTGATGGTTGTGTTGGCCGTGTTGCTGCTAAGTTAGAAATGATGGAGCCATGCTCTAGTGTTAAAGACAGGTATTTCACTTTCATCCTCCCTATTTTTTAATAGAATTTGTACTTTTTGAGTATTTATATATAGTATGGGTTCTATTTAGGTCAAACAATTGTTGCAGCATACATATGGCCAGTGCTATACTTGGTGAGTTGGTGTCGTATTGTATTGTATACTGCTAACAATCGTTTGTCCTGAACCATTTCTGGTATTAGTAATGTGTGAATATTTTTGGAGGGTTAATCATCCTATATAGTATTGGTAATGTGTGAATATTTTTGGAGGGTTAAGCATCCTATATAGTATTGGTAATGTGTGAATATTTTTTGAGGGTTACTCATCAAATGAATCATTTATTCCTCTCCAATTTATCAAATAGGTCATCAAGAAATTTTTGGTCTCTATTACACTACTCAACAAACGAGTTATTGCATTTTGTAAAGTTATAGTGGGCTTGCCATTTACATATGCTTATTATGTTAAACTGGTCAGCAAGAACTTGAGTACTTGACATGCAGATTTAGATACATGTTAATTAAGTGACTTAATAGAGATAATTAAAAATACCCCGATAATCCGATTGATATATTGGAGTGGAATAATTGATCAATTTGATAATTAACCCCTTTTTTATTGAAATTAATGTTGTTTTTGTTATGCAGGATTGGACATAGTATGATTACCGATGCTGAGGCTAAGGGTCTTATCACCCCAGGAGAGGTAATTTTTTTTGCTTTATGTTCTTGTTTATGCATTTAGCTTCCCTAGCATTAAAGGTCTACTAATGAAAGTAGAAAAATTCATGCAATATAATGTTATGACCGACTTGGGTTTATTGATGTGGCCTTAAAGAGGATCCATTTTGATATCCAGAAAGGGATAGCAGATTGCTTGAATTTAGTCTCGAAACAGTTCATTTATTGTGGATTTTTTGAAGGTTGATTTTATGTATCAAAGCAATTAATAAAGAAAATATTGATAGCTAGTATAGCTGATATATTATCTTTGTATTCAATTGGTTTGGGATTTTGTGTTTAGGCAGTGATGTAAGTTTCTAATTTTCGCGCTCTATAATCTATTCAAGTGAGGGTGTAATTAGATCTAATTCAGTGTTTTTTGACGTTGTGTTAAAGAGTGTCCTGATTGAGCCTACTAGTGGAAATACTGGCATTGGATTGGCCTTCATAGCAGCAGCTAAGGGATACAAGCTTATACTTACTATGCCTGCTACAATGAGTCTCGAGAGAAGGATTATTCTTCGCGCTTTTGGAGCTGAGTTGTTTTTAACAGATCCTGCTAAGGGAGTGAAAGGTTGTATTCAGAAGGCTGAAGAGATATTGGCTAAAACACCTAATGGTTACATTCTTCAGCAGTTTGAGAACCCTGCAAACCCGAAGGTATGATTTACTAGTTATATACTTCTTCCCGTTGATTTTGTTTGTTCCTATAGGGAAAATGTTAACTTTTATCTTACAATGCAGATACATTATGAAAGCACTGGACCGGAGATCTGGAAAGGCTCTGATGGGAAAGTTGACGCCTTTGTTTCTGGCATTGGTACCGGGGGAACAATAACAGGTTGCGGAAAGTTCCTTAAAGAGCAAAACCCTGCTATCAAGGTTAGCTACAATATACCGATGACAGTTCTATGTGACATGACTCCCCTGTGTACTTATTGATTTTTGTAAGGGACTGAAAAGTTGTGTTTTTTACAATATCAGCTCTATGGTGTAGAACCGGTTGAGAGTGCTATTCTATCAGGAGGAAAGCCTGGTAAGGTTTTGATGGTAGATTATTAGAAAGAACAATTGAAATTTCTATTTGTTAGCTGCATAACCGATTCATCGTCTGCTCCTTTCTAGTTTAAAAATGTAGATATTAAGATTACAAAACATTTGTCAATGTTAATTATACTAAACTACTAGGAAGTATCACAAGGGACAATGAAAATAGACTGCAAAAAGTTGATCCCCCTCTTGCAACTAGTTACGCGGTGAATGCCATCTTATATTGTAAAATCTCAGGTTTAACGAGAAAGGGCTGTTTTCTTAGAGTGAAGGGATATTTCTCTTGTATACTACTTGAGGTAGAATATGAAGTTGTCCCGATCTTCAAACATTTATGATAGTCCACATATCTGATTCAAATTTTTGGAGATGAGGATGGAGTATATATATGGCTGCAACTGCAGATAAAATACATTATATACTGATCATAGTTTCTTATTCCTCCAAAATATGGATCCAATTAGACTATATATCCTCATAAGGATGATGATCTTATTTCTCCGAATTTTTTTATATTGCTCAAAAGCCTAATGCATAAATCATCTAATGCCTAAGGTCCACATAAGATCCAGGGAATTGGAGCTGGTTTTATTCCCGCAGTACTGGACGTCGACCTTATTGATGAAGTTGTTCAGGTAAGACTACATGAAATTATATTAGATATTTCTGTTTCATTAGTACTACCATAGACTAATCTGTAACTTCAATGAAAAAATGACAGTACATTAAATATTATGCTATAGAAATTTTTTATAGCAATGTATACTTTCTATTTAAGATGTAATTTTGTTTCTGTCATTGACAGGTATCAAGTGATGAAGCCATAGAAACTGCAAAACTACTTGCCTTAAAAGAAGGATTGCTGGTAAGTCTAACCATATATGCACTCTAAATGGATTTCTTTTCGTCCAGAACAATTTGCAATGCATGATGCTCTGTTCAGTTTTCTGCATCTGATTGATAAGTATCGTTTACAGGTGGGAATATCATCCGGTGCTGCAGCTGCAGCTGCTATTAAAATCGCAAAGAGGCCAGAAAGTGCAGGAAAATTGATAGTTGTAAGTTTTTTTTCTTTTCCTTTTGGAACACCAAACAACTATATGTACATGAAACCATCTGGAGTGGAGGAGAGGTAACTAGTGTCTAGTTTGTCATTAACCATCTGCAAGAATATTACTTCTGAATTATATTTTTAATGAACCCAAAAGAACAGTCAACCAGACAATTTGTTAGTGATTAAGATCTAGAATCTTGGAATTTATGTTAATTATCTACTTAAACACAAGAAGCAATGTGAATCAAGTAATTTTATATGGTCAATGTCTGTCTACAGGCTACAAGGCTGAGCTTCTAAAGATACATTCGACATTTGTAAAGTAAAAAATTTGTAATATTTTCTTATATACCTAGAGTACTTTGTTCACCTGTCTCCTCTCGACAACTTTGCAGGTAATTTTTCCCAGTTTTGGAGAGCGATATTTGTCTTCGGTGCTATTTGAATCAGTGAGACATGAAGCCGAAAACATGTCCTTCGAGATCTAAGTCTGAGTTTTTGGATGCACAGCAAGATAACATGAGAGATGAGCTTTCCATGACATTGGATAGATTGGTTTTTACAAAAATAAGTGAAATGTGTTCTGTTTTATGCTGCACAGGAAGATGATTGATACTTGGTTTGCAAGCCTATAATTTGTATATGAGTTGCGTTACATTTCAACTACATATTTTTCTATTTTGCGTGTATTAATCTTTGCAGAAATAATTATGTTTAATAAACACTTGAATGGACCTTAAGACTGTGCTTACCAAAATTATTGTGTTGTATTCAGAGCATCTGAAGGGAGATAATCGGTTAGTTAGCCGGAAATAGTTGACTTATATGTTTTAACAAATCTCGGGATGAGCGAGAATCTAACCCAGAACATGGGACGACAAGAGACAAGCCCTTGACCTCGCGCTCAATAAAGCCTTAACCATTTAAGCTATCTCATCGCGCTCAATAAATAAATAACTTATTTTCATAAAAGTAGATACTTGCATACTTTTTCCAAAAATAAGTAACTTATTTCCGAAAATAATAATTGCTCAATAGGTGTAGAGTGTAGATTCGCCCAGACGGCCACAATATCGTTGTCTAGCATTCTTTCTTGTACAATGCTACATAAAAGAAGCAGCCTAGCTGGTCATGAACAAATATACTAAATTCTTTTACCAACATAGAAAAATATTCGAATATAGAGTATCGGATCAGTCTGCAACTCTTTTAAAATGTTTCACCCAATGATCTGGTTAATCAAGGAAGCTGGATATTATTATTTGTTGTTGGCAATCATAGCGTTTGATTGAGAACCAAGTTCGAATATTTGTTGTATTTGTTGTTGGCAATCACAACGTATGATTGAGAACCTAGTTCGGATAATAAAACAGCCTTCTCTTATTAACAAATTTGCTTACATATAAAATGTCTTTATTCAGCTTTTTGCATGCAAGTCATGGCTCAAGAGAAGATTGGAATTGCCAAAGATGTCACTGAAGTAAGTATGCACACACACATACACAAAAACATAAGTGCATCTTTCTGTTTCTTGTAATGTTACTCATAGTTAACTTATTTTTCTTGGGCTAAAGTTTAAAATTGTTTTGAACAGTTGATTGGCAAAACACCATTAGTGTATCTTAACCATGTAACATATGGCTGTGTTGGCCTTGTTGCTGCTAAGTTAGAAATGATGGAGCCATGCTCTAGTGTTAAAGACAGGTATTTTATATTGATATTTGATCTCTCCCTGTTTTTTTCTGATTCAAATTTGTATTTTTTGAGCTTATATAGTATTGTTGATGTGTGATTGTTTTTGTTAATGAAATTGGTTTTGTTTTTGTTGTGTAGGATTGGATATAGTATGATTACTGATGCTGAGGCTAAGGGCCTTATCACTCCTGGAGAGGTTAATTTTATTCTCTATGAGCGCGGTTGAATGCAATATCTATGAATTTTCCTGTTATCCAATTAATGATATTGTAGAGGGGAGGTGATATTGTAGTAAACTCTGATTGTACACTGATGATCAGACTCTGATGTTAGAGATTCTGATGGTCACTCTGACAGTATCAAACTAGTTCCTAACAAAATTTTTGTCATTGTGTTGAAGAGTGTCCTGATTGAGGCTACTAGTGGAAATACTGGCATTGGATTGGCTTTCATGGCAGCAGCTAAGGGATACAAGCTTATAATTACTATGTCTGCTTCAATGAGTCTCGAGAGAAGGATTATTCTCCGAGCTTTTGGAGTTGAGTTGATTTTGACAGATCCTGCTAAGGGAACGAAAGGTGCTATTCAGAAGGCTGAAGAGATATTGGCTAAAACACCTAATGGTTACATTCTTCAGCAGTTTGAGAACCCTACAAACCCAAAGGTGTGATTTACTGGTTAGATTCGAGTCTTACAATTAAAATCTTTAATTTTATCTTACAATGTAGATCCATTATGAAACCACTGGACCGGAGATCTGGAGAGACTCCTATGGAAAAGTTGATGCCTTTGTTTCTGGCATTGGTACTGGGGGAACAATAACAGGTTCCGGAAAGTTCCTTAAAGAGCAAAACCCTGCTATCAAGGTTAGCTACAAAATACCTTTTCCCAGTTATATGTGATGTGAACTCCACTGTGTACTCATCGATATTTTTTAGGGACTGAAGTTGCACTACCCTTTTAAATCTCTTTTTTCTTTCTTACAAAATCAGCTCTATGGCGTAGAACCTGTTGAAAGTGCTGTTCTATCAGGAGGAAAGCCTGGTAAGGTTTTGATGGTAGATCAGTAACAACTGATATTTCTATTTGTTAACTGGTTAATCGAATTATCATATGGATCCAGTTAGACCATATATCCTCATTACGATGATGATCTTATTTCTCCAAAAAGAGGTTTACTATAGACCTAATGCATACATCTTCTAATGCCTAAGGTGCGCATAAGATCCAGGGAATTGGAGCTGGTTTTATCCCTGCAATACTGGACGTCGACCTTCTTGATGAAGTTGTTCAGGTTAGACTACAGGAAATTATTGTGTTCCCTCTGTAAAGATTCATTCAATTTATCTGTTAGCTATCACCAGATTCAACCATGCGCTTAGCCTCTTTCTGAAAAGAAAAGACATTATTTCTGATTCATTAGCACTACCATAGAATAATCTCTAAGTTCAATGAAAAAAATGACAGTGTTTTAATGTTTCTGTCATTTATAGGTGTCAACTGATGAAGCCCTAGAAACTGCAAAACTTCTTGCCTTAAAAGAAGGATTGATGGTAAGTCTGATCATTTATGCACTCTAAATGGATCTCTTTCGGAACTTCTGTGTCGTCTAGAACAAGCATCTGATTGTTAAGTATCGTTTACAGGTGGGAATATCATCCGGTGCTGCAGCTGCAGCTGCTATTAAAATCGCAAAGAGGCCAGAAAGTGCAGGAAAATTGATAGTTGTAAGTTTGCTTTCGTTTTCTTTTCGAACACCAAACACCTCTATGTATATGACACCATCTGGAGTGGAGGAGATGCCATTATCCATCTTCAAGAAACAATTAAGAAACAATGTGAATCAAGTAATTTATGTGGTCAATGACTATCTACAGACTCTACAGACTACAAGGCTAGGCTTCTAAAGATGTGTTCAAGATTTGTTTAAGTAATTTTTTTTAGATATCTTTTAGATGCCTAGAGTACTTTCCTCACTCGTCTCCTCTCGACAACTCTGCAGGCTATTTTTCCCAGTTTTGGAGAGCGATATCTGTCTACAGTGCTATTTGAATCAGTGAGACATGAAGCTGAAAACATGTCTTTTGAGATTTAAGTCTGAGAATCTGGATGCACCGCAGTATAACATGGAATGAGCTTTACATTATATAATTTGATGGATTGATTGTTACAAAAATAACTAAAATGTGTTCTGTTTTATGTTTCAAGTTTTTTTCTTTTGTACATGACTTGTGTTATATTTCGGCTACAAATCTTTTTCTTTTTGCGTGTATTAATCTTTGTAGAACTTAAGATATTATTACATCCAATATTTGTGTGAATAACAAAGAGAACCAGAGATACTACTACACCATGAGATCGCCCTGCTCAATGTCCCTATGAGGTTGTTTTGTACATGACTTGTGTTATAGTTTATTTCAGCTGCAAATTTTTCGGGTTAAACAAAGTAGATGAGTGATTGCGTCTAAATAATCCAAGTATATTACTCATTACAAATTTGATCCAAAGTGATCATTGATTTACTTACTTAATTTGATTATTTCGATAAAATCAAAAATTGAAATCACCTAAAATTAAAAAATGGCAACATAGGATGGTAAAGCTTGTTTTGAGCTTCAATATGATTACTAAAATTTTCTATTTAGCTCACAAGATTATGATAAAATTTGGCTTTGATTTTCCGACTTGAGTTATTTTCAAAACTTTGAATATTAGAAACGAGATTTGATCATGATTTTGTGAGTCAAAAAACAAGTTTTAATAATCATATTGAAGCCCAGAAACACTCCTACCCTCCCGTGTTAACATTTTTCGATTTTGGCTAATTTCAGTTTTTAACTTTAACGAAATGATCAAATTAAGTTAATTGATTATCATTTTGAGTCAAATTTCCAATAAGTGACCTACTATAGTTTTTTGGATGCGGTAAGTCACTTACCTGATATTTAACCCCAAATTTTTCCTTTTTGCGTGTATTAATCTTTGTGGAACCGAAGATATTACATCCGATTTTATATATTAATCTTTATATCCATTACTTCAAATTGTATACGTTTTGAAGTGCTTGGGATTCTTGATTTATTATCCTTCCACGGTTTTTGTCATTTCTGGAGAGATGTTAATTCGCTTAATGTTTGTTGAAGCCATTTTGGAAAACGAGATCGTTTTAGTGGATTTTCAAGTTCATTTTTCAATTTTCAAAGCAGTTATTTTTTCTCCATGATAGTTATGTCCAGGTAAGCCCTATGTGAATAATGCCATAGGCTCAGGCTCGACCTAATTTTTTAAATTATGTCATAAAATTTTATTCTTTTAGTTAAAATTTTTACACTTTTTATATATTGTGCACATACACACACAAGTCGGGGGTCTTTCGGAAAGTCTCTTCATTCTTACGTATGAGGGGAAGGCTGCGTACATCTTATCCTTCCCATACCCTACAAAAACGGGATATACAGGATATGTTTGGTTTGATTTGGTTTATCCTCGGTATTGCCATAAAGAGGGAAAGAGATACCACTACACCATGAGATCGCCCTGCGTAATGTCCCTATGAGGTTGTTTTTGCAAATGGGACCGAAACAGATACGATGGTACGGAGTAGTTGATTTTGCATGGGAATATGAAAGATATGATTCATTCGGCTGAGCTTTCCAGCCAGAAGCCCCCAAAGCCAAAGGGCCCAAACCACTAGCATTTGTTTTGACTCGGTACGAAACAATAATTTGTTGTGTGACTTTTCAGACTTACAAGAGACATTTTATTGTCTTGCATTCTCATATAATCTATTTCATTTTCGATTACATATAGTAACAAATTTTAATTATTAATTTAAAAACAAAATTGTACATTTCTTTTATTTAGTAAATAATAAAAGCTTAATGAAATATTTTAAAGTAATTTTCTAGTACAATCACAATTATTCAATATTATTCCATAGAAGAATTATATTTAATTTTTTTTTTCAAATTTCAATTGTTAAATTTTTTATTATATTTAAATATAATTATTATTTTACATTAGCAACGAATTTTATATTCTTTAAAATAAAATTTTATAATTTTTGATAAAATTCTAAAATAATATTAATTTTTTTTACGATTTTTCATATGAAAGGGCTCCCTCGTAATCATGTTTAATAATCTATTTAAAGGTGTTTAAATTTTATGGAGTTCACGATTTGAAATCTGCAAATAAAATATACATTATACATAATTACCAATTCTTTATTTTTCTCTCAACTTATCTGTTTCTTAAACATCATAACGGGGTTTTTACCCGTTTATTCGGTAAAAAACCTCAATCCTTTTATTTGTTTTGTTTAATTTATTTATTTTAATGATCCTCTTAGGTGAAGAATTTATATCCTCTTGATTGGGGCTTTGGGTTGGTTATTTTCCGATTCAAACGAGACTTATTGGAGTCGAGAATTTACGGCCGATTTTGTGATTCCTATTGTTAGATTTAAGTGTTTTTTATTTTTCATTTATTCCCGTTTATTTTTATTTCAATTTTTAAATTGTATTATTGGGGTGTTTTCTATCCCTAGATGGAAGATTTGTTTTTCGCTTCTTGATTGTAAGTGTGGTCTTAATTCAGTGATGAAATTGGTCAAACAATAATTTTTTCGGGATATGATGAATAGGGTACCAGTAATTAAACGAGAATATATGAATAATACTTGTATTTGTATGTACATCATCTTCAAAATATCAGTTAACTGTATTTTCATGGAAACAACCGATTATAATTTAGTGTTTGTTCGATTCGATTATTAATATAGATGTCATATGACTTTTATTAGTAAATTGACATCTTTGTTCTTAAAAAAAATTATGAATATAAAATAATTTCTTTGAGGGGCTTAATATTTGGTACTACAAAAAATTTGTAGTTCACAACTGCTACGTCAGCCACCAAACTATATATTTTTTGTTGTGTTTACGCTCGTAATTGTAAGTTCTTCTCGAAAACAACTATTCCATTATAATTAATAAAATAAAAACTTTCTGTCAAAAAATTTAATACTCTCTTCGTCCCGTACTATATTTCTCATTTTGACTTTTTACACTGTTCATGTTAAGCGATTGACTATTAATTTACGTCTAATCTATAAGATCAAATATAGTCATAAGTGATCTTGTTGATCTTGTTGTATTCGTATTTATGAGCACTTTAATACAATAAATTTTTTATATTTAATACTACAGTAGGACCTCGATATATGAATATTCGATAAACGAATAATTTTGCCAAATGAATACTTTTTTTGGTCCCAACATAATAGAGGCAGTGTGTTTTTTACCTCGATAAATGAATAATCTCGATTAATGAATAAAATATATCGGTCCTGAGGGTATTCATTTATCGAGATTTAACTGTAATACGAAATTAAAGATATTAACAATTAAAGTATATATTTATAAACGTGTTCAAAACAAAAAAGAAACGTTTTTAAGTACGTTGCCGGTATAAAAAAATCGTGTTCATGTTACCAAAACTTAGTCGAGGTCATCTCAATGTTTTGATTCTCTTCATAATTGGAGCATAAGAATCATCGACAACGGCGTCCAATTCCCGTATCTTCACAATATTTTATTTTAATTATTATAATATTTATATCCCCTTGTGGGCCATACAATAAATAGGATAAATGTTATATTTGCGAGACGTGGAAACGTAATTATTGATTTTGTTGACCTTAATTTAAAAATCCCATACTAAGTATATTATTTAATATATTATTGAATATCTTCTCCTTTATTTATTTATTTATTATTGAGAAATTGCCCCATTTTTTTCAAAATATTTATATGTCATTATATAGTTACTCCCTCCGTCCCATAAAACAATTCATATTTTAACTTCTAACACTATTCATGGTAAACGATTAAATACTAATTTACGTCTAATTTATAAGATCAAATATAGTCATGAGCGATCTTGTTAGATTCGTATTTATGAGTACTTTAATACAATGAAGTTTTTATATTTAATAATAATACGAAATTAAAGATATTAACAATCAAAAGTGTGCATTTACAAACGTCTCCAACACAAATAGAAAACGTTTTTAGGGACGGAGAGTAGTAAGTTTTCAAATAATACCTTTTAAAAAAACGAATAATGATACGAGATCTCTTATATATAGCTATCACAAACTAAAATCGGTAATTTGTTATGATATATTATTTGAATTTTTTTTAGATAAATAGTAATATTTTTATTATTTTATACATAGAAGCGGATTGCTTGCAAATTATCTCTATTCATATTCATGTCAATTTTTCGTGTTAAATACGGCGAAATGTTATTTTCAGAGCAATTTTTTATTTTCGGGGCAAGTGAGGGATGAAATGACATAATTGACCCCTCTGAATAGTGAATACACATAAATAATTCTTGAAACAAATCAATACAAGGGTAATTTGATTCTTTCACTATTTTTTATTCTGAAAATAAAAAATGCTCTAAAAATAACATTTCCGTAAATACCAAGTGCAAATGAGGTGTGATTGCTGAATTATCGGATCAAGTCTGCAACTCTTTTAAAATGCTTCTTTGAATGA
The DNA here is from genome assembly GCF_009905375.1 of Apium graveolens. NCBI lineage: Eukaryota > Viridiplantae > Streptophyta > Magnoliopsida > Apiales > Apiaceae > Apium > Apium graveolens. The sequence goes on from NW_027421675.1 coordinate 93,602, forward strand.
TCCGGTTAATTAAAAAATCTGGACATTGTTAATCATATACAGTACAAAATGGAGTTCAAGAGAATCAAGACTCTTTCAAGAAATGTACTAAAAAAATTATTTTTTCAAACATATAACTTGTTATATTCAAAAGTCTCAACTTTCGATCAGGACCTTAACGATAAAAATATTTTTCTTAAAAATTATTGATATTTCTAGATGACAACTCACTTTTTAAAGAGATAATTTAAACAATGTCCAGCAAATAAAAGTAAAAAGTGAGTTTCTTGTATATAAACAAGAAAGTTTATAAATCTCATAAGTGCTATAACTTGCTTGCAATCTTGCATATAATTTTTTTTTGACATTGCTTATCTGCTTTTTGCTAGCAAATCATGGCTCAAGAGAAGATTGGAATTGCCAAAGATGTCACTGAAGTAAGTATGCTCATACACACACTAACACACACACACACAAACATAGTACATTTTTTGTTTCTTGTAATGTTACTTATGTAGTTAAACTTAGTTTTCTTGAACTTATGTTTAAAAATTGTTTGAACAGCTGATTGGAAAAACACCATTAGTGTATCTTAACCATGTGACAGATGGTTGTGTTGGCCGTGTTGCTGCTAAGTTAGAAATGATGGAGCCATGCTCTAGTGTTAAAGACAGGTACTGCTTTGTATTGATCTCTGATCTCTCCCTGGTTTTTTTATTCAAACTTGTATGTTTTGAGCAGATATAGTGTTGTTGGTGTTGATTGTTTTTGTTGATGAAGTTGGTGTTGTTTTGTTGTGCAGGATTGGATATAGTATGATTACTGATGCTGAGGCTAAGGGCCTTATCACTCCTGGAGAGGTTAGTCTTTTTCTTGATGTTCTTGTATTTGCTTTAGTCTCCCTAGCACTAAGAAATATCGAAAAATTCGAAAAAGTATAAGGTTATGACTGACTCTGGTTTATTGGTGTGGTCTGTAAGAGGCTTAATTTTGACATCCAGAAAGGGATAGCAGATTGCTTGAATTTAGCTTGGAAATAATTTATTTGTTGTGGACTTTCTGAAGTTTGATTTTACATATTTAAGCAATGAATGGAAATATCGAAAGCTAGCATTGCCTATATATTTTTCTTCATTTTCAGTTGTTTTTTGATTTTGTGTTAGCTAGTGATTTAAGTTTCTGCGTTTTGCTATCTATGATTTATGCAAGTGAGGATGTAATTAGATCTAATTCAGGTTTTTTTTGGTTGTGTTGAAGAGTGTCCTGATTGAGCCTACTAGTGGAAATACTGGTATTGGATTGGCTTTCATGGCAGCAGCTAAGGGATATAAGCTTATCATTACTATGCCTGCTTCAATGAGTCTTGAAAGAAAGATTATTCTCCGCGCTTTTGGGGCTGAGTTGATTTTAACAGATCCTGCTAAAGGAATGAAAGGTGCTATTCAGAAGGCTGAAGAGATAATGGCTAAAACACCTAATTCTTACATTCTTCAGCAGTTTGAGAACCCTGCAAACCCGAAGGTATTAATTTTCTAGTTATCCACTTCCTTTGATTTTGTTTGTCCTAAACTGAAAACTCTGTTGCTGTTATACAATGTAGATACATTATGAAACCACTGGACCGGAGATTTGGAAAGGCTCTGATGGGAAAATTGACGCCTTTGTTTCTGGCATTGGTACTGGGGGAACAATAACTGGTTCCGGGAAGTTCCTTAAAGAGCAAAACCCTGCTATCAAGGTTAGCTAATTAATAGCTACAACATATTAATGCCAGATTATATGTGATTTAACCTCCACTGTGTGTACTATTCGACATTTGTTAGAGACTGAAAAGTTGCATTCCCCTTTAAATTCTCTTTTTTTCTCTTACAATATCAGCTGTATGGTGTTGAACCTGTTGAGAGTGCTATACTATCAGGAGGAAAGCCTGGTAAGATTTTGTTGACAGATCTTGTATATAATATTAATACGTTAACTGCATAATTCTTTCATTATCTGCTCTTTTCCGGTTTAGAAGTGTAGATATTCAGAACGTTAACTATACCAAATAAGCTGAAGCATCAGAAGCGGAATATGATAATAAACTGCACAAGCTTGAAGTAGAATATTAAGTTCTCCCAATCTTGAAATAGTTATAATAGTCCACATATCGAATTCAGTTTTCTAGATATTAGGATGGAGTATATAAATAGCTGCAACTGCAGATAAAATTCATTATAAACTGATTATAATAACTTCTTATTCCTCCAAAAATTGGATCCAGTACACAGACTATATAGATCATCTTATTTCTTTAGAAAGATGTTTATCGCTCAGTAAACCTAATGCATACATCTTCTAATGCCTAAGGTCCGCATAAGATCCAAGGAATTGGAGCTGGTTTTATTCCTGGAGTACTGGACGTCGACCTTATTGATGAGGTTGTTCAGGTAAGGTTACAGGAAATCATTGTGCTTCCTATAGAAAGTTCTATAGCAATATATACTTTGTACTCAAGCTGTAATGCTGTTTCTGTCATTTAACAGGTGTCAAGTGATGAAGCCATAGAAACTGCAAAACTTCTTGCCGTAAAAGAAGGATTGCTGGTAAGTTTAACCATTTTTACACTCAAAATGGATCTCTTTCGGACTTCTATGTTGCCTAGAACAATTTGCAATGTATGATGTTCTGTTCAGTTTATCTGCATCTGATTGTTAAGTATCTGTTACAGGTGGGAATATCATCCGGTGCTGCAGCTGCAGCTGCTATTAAAATCGCAAAGAGGCCAGAAAGTGCAGGAAAATTGATAGTTGTAAGCTTGTTTATTTTCATTATGAACACCAAACAACTATACTTGGGAAATTAGCTTGTCATCATCCATCTGCAAGAATGCTGCTACTTAATCGTTTTTAATGTATCCTATAAACAGTTAAGCTGACAGTTCGGTAGTGTTTAAGATTTAACATTTACGAAATTATGTGATACTATCGATAAACAAGAAACTAGCTAAAGCAACTAATCATGTATTCCTATGGGGTCAGTGACTAATACCAGACTTAGCTTCTAAAAAATTGTAATATTTTCTTATACTTATCTCCTATCGACGCCTTTTCAGGTTATCTTCCCGAGTTTTGGAGAGCGATATCTGTCTTCAGTGCTATTTGAATCAGTGAGACAGGAAGCTGAAAACATGTCCTTCGAGATCTAAGTCTGAGTTTTAAAGATTGAAGTGCAAGATAATATCGGATGGGCTCTTCCATTCGATATATTGTTTTTTACAAAAATCACTAAGATGTGTTCTGTTTTATGTTTTTTTTTTGTTTTCTGCAAAGAGAGATGATTGGTGCTTCGTTGCAAGCCTACAGTTTGTTAATGACTTGTGTTAAATTTCCATAAATAAATTTTCTCTTTTTGCATTTATTAATCTTTCTAGAACTGAGGATTAAAGAAGTAGTTAACATGTAACACAAAACAAGCCTGTAGTATGCCTTAATTTAGTTCTGTCTTTGAATCTCAATCCTTCTGATCTTGAGACCTTGTTCCCAGGCAATGATTTGAGCAAGCCATTTTGGTTTTCCAGCCGATAACATTAAGTATCCGGTACTAAATGTTGGCACCACTCCACAACTATATCCGATCACCAAAGCTTCCCAGGTAAAGCCACTAAAAGAATTATCATTCTCATCTTCTTCTTGGTCTGGTGTCCCAATATCGTTTTCACACTTTCTGGACAACGGATTTCCACACAGTCTCGTGTTACCAATGTAGCTATCGTTGTCAAATGTACTGAATTGAGGCCCTTGTGGAATATGACCGCTAAGTTGATTGTGAGACAGATTTAAACGTGCAAGTGTATATATACTGCTGAGTTGTTGAGGAATTTCTCCTTCGAGATGGTTGAATGAGGGGTCTAAGGCCTCCAACACCGACATCTTGCCAATCAAGGATGGTATGCTGCCTGTCAGATCATTGTGAGATAAATTGAAATGTCGAAGTGCCACTAGATTTCCAATGTATTCAGTAATTTTCCCTTCAAACTTGTTCCTCATTACATCAATGGTTGTGAATATAGTTAAAATCTTTACTAGCTCCATGTCTACTCCTTTGATCACTAGAACTGGGAATCAGTGTAATTCAGTGAGGAAATTCCCCTTCAATTTGATTGTTTGATAGATCAAGATATTGAATTATCTTTGCATATGTCAAGAAATGTGTAAATTCTTTCATTTTGCAAACTGATAAGCCCAATCTCTTAAGCTTGGAATGAAGTGTGAACCGTGTGGTAGTGCCTGTACTTCTTACTGATAGATACTCTCTAGGTTTTCAAGAGCTGCAAACATTTCAATATTTTAAGGTACGGCTGAAGTTGTTGGAGAAAGTCTAGTGTGGTGAGGTTCACAAGTCGAGAAAATGATTGTGGAATAGGTCCATCATCCATGCAGTAAATTGTTGGAACAATACAAATTTTGTAGCTGTGACTTGGAGGAATCAAATTCATGCAGTTGACCTGTGAACTGATTATAACCTAAATCTGCTGTTGTTAATGATGGATGCTCAAACAACCAAAGTGAGGGCAGGGGTCCAGAAAGTGAATTATTTGACAGATATGAAGTAGGGATGACAATCGGGTCGGTCGAAACGGGTTTAGTAAAAATCAAACCCGAACCCGATTATTTTTGCCAAACCCAAACCCGAATCCGGAAAAACTCGAATCCATCGGGTTCGGTTCGGGTTCGGGTTCGTAAATCACTATCAAATTGTATCAAATTGTACCTTAATTTGCACAAACTCTGGTGAAAAATTACTAGGATCTGATTTGAGCAAAGTGCTCACAAATATGACGATATTGAATGTTTGGGGGTTGAATTAGAGGGTTCAGAGAAGACAATGGATCATAGCTCTGTGAATAAAATTGTTAGTGAAATAATGCAACAATCTTAACATTTAGTAAACTTTTATTGAACATGCTTGCTAAAAACATATTTCAACGACTTTAATACAATAGTTTGTAAAAAGTATAATTTTTTAGTACTAATATTAGTAATATATTATATTACTACTTATAAGATATAAAATATTATTTATATATTAACACAGATTTCGGATCGGGTTCGGGTCGGAACGGAACATGTTTCGGGTTTTCGGATCGGGTTCGGTATGGTATGCCTTAAACCCAAAGCGAAAATGATTCGGGTTTAAAAATCAAACCCAAACCCGAATCTAAACTTAAAATATTCGAGTTCGGTAAAACCCAATCAGATTGGTATGGATCGGGTATCCATCGATTTGGGACAAATGGTCATCCCTAATATAAAGTATTGAGTTCCTTAAGACTGGCAACCGAAGAGGGGAACTGGCCAATGAAGTTGTAAGATAGGTCAAGAACTCTCAGGTTTGTAAAGTTGGCTATAAAATTTGGGATGTGGATCACACTTCGTGTTTTGACCGCATATTTAAAACAATAATTTTTAATTTTTTTTAATAAAATATAAAACTAAAACTGTAATTTACAAAAAAGAATAAAAAATAAATTATTTTATCTATGTAATCAAAAGATTTATAATTATGTGGGAAAAAAATCAAACGACATATTAAAAAAACAGAGGGAGTAATTGAAGTAGAGTCTATAGTTCAGCAATACTTAATCAGAAATGGTAGAGTCTCAAAAACGATTATCAAAATTGTTCAGATCAATTGTCAATATATTATTAAATATTCACTAATAAATGAAATGGACCCCCTTACAAAAATTGATCAAATTATCGTGACAAAAAAAGAGTGATCATGTTAATAAATTTATCATAGTAATTATATATATCATAAAAATGAGTTTTTTTTTAACAAATATGTTTCTCATATATTCATTTGATAAATATTGTATCCTAATAATTATAAGTTATAACTATCCAAAATAAATAATTTTATTAATTTTATATAAAAAAAAATACTCTTACATATCATTGAAATACTCGTAAAAATCCTACACAATTGCTAGAAGATTGCACAATTTAACTTCCGAGTATCGATTTGTAAGTGTCAAAAGTTGACTGTAAATCTTTATTAGGGTAATATAATATGTTTAGAAAACTTAACGTCATCTGACAGTTTGGCCGAGTGGTTTAAGGCGCCAGATCCAGGTTCTGGTCCGAAAGGGCGTGGGTTCAAATCCCACAGCTGTCAATCTTTTTGAAATTTGATTATTAAATACACTCGGGCATCATTGTTGTTGTTACACATTTAAGAAATAGAGAACTGTCGTTGTTACAAATTAGAGAGAGAACCGGAAATATAGGTTTCGATAATGTAACAAGAGTACTATAGGGTTGATGGGGTCGTGTGGTTCATGATTAATGAATTTGATAATGTAACACGTATATTAAAAGGGTGTGTTCTTTTTTTTTCTTTTTTTTTATCGTAGCTAACTCGCATCTGCTACCCTTCGGGTGCGCACTGGGTAAATTCTACGGGCTCACGCAATAGCCTGCAAATCACGTGAACCAAGATAAACCGCATTTAAGCGACTGACTCTGACTCAGGAGACATAATCATAAATTCTCCTTCTGTGGGATTCGAACCTGTGACAAAGAGGATAGTTTTCCTATCTTTTAAGCTCGATTATCAGAAATCAAAATCTCAATTTCATACACTAGTATTGGATGAATAACTTTAATATATAAAATGGGAACTTCATTCTCTCAATAAATCATACTCTCATCACCTTTGAACATTTTATATCATTCTTATTTTTCATTTACCTCCATTCTCATATTCTTCGTTCTCATTCCCGATTCCAATTCCGATTTTAAACCAGAATCCAATCACCCCATGTTTCCGAGAAAAGTCCTTTTTTTTTAACCCAAACAGATGAGATTCCGGTATAACATTTGCACTAGATATGCTGTGTGCTGGATACAATACTACTAACAATTAGAATAAATACAAACATGAATAATTCACCTATCTAAAAGAGAAAGTAACTGACACTTTTAACCAACCTAAATCTAGTGTCATTGTCACTAGGATATAGCTTAGATTGTTTTCTATATACATGACAAAAAACAAATTGTTTGACATATTCCACAATCTGTTCAAAAACTAATAAACTTTTGTAATTTGCTATTCCATAGTCTTGATGATGACATACCACAAAAATGACAATTTAGAGGTAAATAATAGAGAATTTATCAAAAATACTAACTTTTCTAAGTTTTTTTATAATTTTACTATCTTCTGATTTTTTTTTTTTAAAATACAGAATCAACCAAAATCAACCAGATATGCAACTAGTTGAATAAAATTTTTTTGGTTGATTTGAGGTTGCATGTAGTTGCAGAAACTCGTCAAAGGTTGCATGCAGTTGATTTCAGTTGCCAAAAAATCGTAATTTTTTGCAAATTTTTTTAAAAAATGACAGTATTTTGCAAAAATATTTTTAAATTTGGGTATTTTTCGAAAAAGCCCTAAATAATACTTAAAATTTAAAACTACTTGTTTGATTCTTTTCAAAAACAAAAAAAAAAACTATTTGTTTGATCATAAAGTTTATGTAAATCTTCCATAAAATTCGCTTTTGGCAACTGGTTACAGGATGAGTAAATAAATATAAACGATGTATATATTGGTATTTGATGATTAACAGATTGAAATAGCGGTGTGATTACAATCCACTAAATTTGAAAATATATATTTTCAACGGTTAATTATCAAATAATTTCATTTAAAACAACTAACTTAGTCTCTGTTTGGGATTGTTAAAAGTTGTTGTGCTCTTTGAAAAAGTAATGTTGTAAAAATCAGATAGATAACTCATTGATAATTTTTTCGATATATATATGTTTTGATGCAAAAAATTAAAAACAATAATGCATTTGATAAAATTTGATGGTAAAATCAGCATTTGCTTCCTGCACAAGCAGGTTTTTCTAAAAGCACGAGAGATTTGCTTTCTCTAATAACGACTTTTATGCCAAAAACACTTTTCCGAAATCAGATTTTAAATTTTATCAAACAGTTTTTAAATTGGTTTTCAGCGAAAAACTGATGCTACTAATAAGTTAGATAAAACAACCGACTAGTTAAAATATCTAATTTAAACATTACCGCTAATATATATCTAACCGTTAATTGTCAAAAAGGATCAACATATTGTGACACTTACACCTAAAAGAGTATTTTGCTAGACCAATATCCCAAAAATTACAACCTTACATAATTACATATATTTCATGAATGAAGACTATTGGTGGGAAGCAGGTATTTGTGGTTCTACCTAAACCAACAAATTGTTCAGAATATATATGTGAATTGTGATATGATCAAATAATGATTTAAAAATGTCCCCAAAATCATTCATCTACTCGTTCTTTCTTTCTTGGATACTCTTGCTTGTCTGTTACCCTGTTACATTTAATAATAATGTAATGGTTTCATTTCTCGAATATAAATTGCAGGATACTGCTGTTTAAAAGATCCTTTGGACAATATGTAGTTGGAGTTGATATTATAGCATTATTCAATGCCTTTTGGTCTATCAAATCTTTGTATTTTCTTTTTCTTTTTGCTAATTGATAACACACGCACACGTTAGGGAAACTTCCGTAAGTGGTACAAGAGCTCAACCACTGCACCAACACTTCGTCGGCAAATCTTTGTATTTTCAGTAAAGGGCAATTATAGGTTTTAAACATTCGCATCTTATCCAGTTCGAATTCTCGACAAAAATGTTTTCAATTAGGTAATTCTTGCAAATAATTTTGAATTATTATACATTTGTACATCCCAGGGGCGGGGCGGATCCAGAAATATATTTTCAGGACACTGAGCAAATTTTGTAAAGACACTCTTATAATTTTGAATTTTATGGGGGTACTTTCATATATTTTCAAAAAAATTAATGGTGAAAAAAGACAAAATTTGATTTTAGGGGGACACGTGTCCCCAGTAACCCTTACTAGATCCATCCACGTGTACATGCATTGCTGCATGATTGCATACACTGATACACACCCATTGCATTTGGATTTCTGGCAAACAGTACAGTAAAAAGTGTACAGCTTCCATATTGCAACTAAACTGTTATTTGGAAAAAATAAGTGCAAAAGCAAAAGTAGCATCAGTGTTATATGCTTTCACGGCAAACGATTGTTACAATATAACATATCGCAGAAACTTTTCGCAATACGTTTAAAAGATATATGCACATCAAAAATTCTACCGTACAATTATCACGAAAACATCAAAAAGGCAAAAACTTTCCGTCATATGTTATGCTGTAACAATAGTTTGCCCCTGACCGGACCCCTTGCTATACATGCAGAAGATGAACATACTTGTGGTGCTAAAATTTTATTCACCAGTCAACATGTAACAAAAAATATAAATAAGGGCTGAACTTTTGTTGTATTCCGGGATATTGAAATGAACATTGAGTAGCAGGTGCCCTCCCCAAAGTCAAAAAAGGACAAATAACAGGCTTAAGCTCCCTAAATGTGTTAAAATATCAATGTCCTGAACTTTGTCTGGACTTGCTTTCTGGACCACAAAACAAAACTGAAGACAACTTATGGAGTCCTAAATCAAACTTTACTTTTATATTTGCATTACTAAACCAGTAAGCATGAATCTATTGACTACAGTGAACATTCCAAGAACTGAAACAAATTAAGCTAAACAAGAAAAAAAACATTCTTTACAGCATAACATCTTACACAGACATAACAAGTTAAAAAAATTACATCTATCAATGCTGTATTAGCATCCCACGCTTATCTTGGTTTGGTGTTTTAATATGTAGATTTGACCATGTCTTCACAGAGGAAACATATCGTTATCGCCAAGGACAAACTCCAGAAAACTAACCTCGAAAAATTAAAATTAACAGAAGAGATTAGACCAGTGGTGGTGATGTGGTGCCATGTTGACAATCTTTGATTTTCGAGCAACTTTCAGATGACATGAGGGAAACTAGAAGATCAGAGAAGGCATTGATGATGAATTTGTGTGTGTTTTTAGGGTTTAAGGTTAAGTAACAAAGTAGAAGTTCATGCAAAAATTCCCAATCAGCTTTAACGTCTATGATTCCGTGTGCTTCCACCATTTCCTGCATTGAGTTCCTAAAATCTTGTACAGGATCCGGGGAGTAGGTTTGAATGGCGACGCTGCCAGGGACAAGAGTATTATAATCAGGGTCTTGTGGGGAGTTTAATGAGTCAATGATGGAGTTTGAGCGGCCAGGAGAGGAGAAAAAGAAGCGTTGTGAAGCAAATGCAGTGGCGAAATCAGGAGGGGACTCATCATCTTCAGAAGAAATGTCTGAGGCATTGGAGAAAAAGTCATGATCCGCGGAGGAAGTGAGGTTTGATGTGGAGATGGAGGTTAGATCATAAAGGGAATTGAAGTTCTTGATTAGAGTAGTCGAGTTTGTATGATTTTGGTTCGAAGGTGAAGTATCAGGGAGAGTTGTGATGGGTAAACTTTTTACGGTTGAGAAGCAAAGTAAGTAATTCTTCCAGGTGAAAGGAAACATTGTTTACAACTTTCTGCAGTACACACAGAGAACAAATACAGGGACAAACTATCTATATGGAGAAAGAAGAGAAGAGGTGGGCTTAAATCTTAATTCTCTATACTTCTAATGTGTTTTATGTGTGTGTAACAGATAGAGATAGAGCAAGATGATGATTTATTTGTTTAGCCTATTATGCATAGAATATTAGTTTAGACTACCTTTTCAAGCTACTGTTATGTGTTTTGTGCATGTTCATTGCCAAGGGACAATGTAATGGGGACATGCATGAATTAAGTTGTCCTTTTCATCATTTAAATAGAGCTACCTGCACGAGATGATTAAAAGTTTTCTATAATATAAATAAACTTAACTTATTCTAAACAATCAGACACTATAGGTAACCACTCTTTCTGGGAATAATGACATTCAATAGTCTTTTGTTTAGGTGAAATCTATTAATTACATGGACCTTCTTGACTAATCCTTGAGGTATTATAGATCTCCATAAATCTGTCATTGTCATGTATACTAATTAAAAGTTCTGAATTAAGTGCCCGTTTGGGAAATCTTAAAATAAGTAACTTATGACTTAAAATGAATAGGGACTTATAAGTAATAAGTACATAGATACTTATAAGTTAAATAAGTGTTTGGTTAAACGTTAGAATTTTTGTATTTAAATAAATTTTAAATATAATTATCTTAATTCGTAAATTTTAAACTAGAAAGACATGTAAAGACATAAATTTTAAAATAAAAGTTAATAAAAAATCGAAAAATAAAAATAAATTGAGAAAAAGTACGTCATTGCTAACATTCAATTATCAGCTTATAAGTTGTAAATTTGACTTATAAGCTGGGTCGACAAACACTCATCGATAAGTACTTACGGGCTTATAAGTGAATAAGCCACTCTGACAAAGAGTTGGGAATTATATGATCTTGTGAATTATATGACAGAGAGCTATGTGACCTTTGTCAATACCCTGCTATTAGGCATCCTCTCTTTTCTTTTGGACTGTAGATACTTGTACTAGCAAGGTCCAGGTAGTTTAACTTGATTGTTTTTCTGATCTCCATTTCAACTCTAGTGCTATGCACCACTTGGTAAAGAATCAGATTCCCTATTCTGCTACTACCACTTTAAGTCATACCAACCATTCATACATTCATTTTTAGCCAAAACCAATGTAACTATATGCTGCACAATATGTACCTAACTAGACCCTTGGCACACCAGGAAGTATGTAGGCTGCAGAATGTAAATCTATATGTTGCCCTACTAGAATTTAGCATATTTCTCACCTAATAAAGGGAACTTTTTGATAAATTATATATATGTATAAAATTTCTGACAGTTTTAATCTCAGTAAAGTCCTGAGCTAAGTGCACACAGATTATGAATGTAAAAGTCTGAAGTATGTGCTCAGAGAACTTGTCCGGCTTCAACAGCTGGTGCTGGGGCACCAATTGTGACTGCCTCTTTTCACTCGAACACAGATTTAGAGCAACAAAACAACAATCTTCAATTATTGGGGTGTGTGTGGGAGTGTTTTCATAATAACAGGTCTATAGCATGCATGATTTAGTCCTTCGCTGAGATGTTTTGCAACAGCATAAAATATTGTGAATTCAAAATATGGTATATCAGTAGTTCAGACATCCAAGTAGAACGTACGATTTGAGAAGATAAATTTTTCCAACGTTTGAGTTTAGAAAATAGCAATTACCTTTATATCAGGTGTGCTCCTGCACCAACTCTACCAAGCAAGCTTCACGAAGAAAGCTCACAAGCTCCAGCCCAAGTTGCATCATGGAAGAGGCTTGCTTCACTTTCCAATTTTTCTTTTCACTCGCAACAAAGTACAGACAAAATGAAAAGTTTTGTGGATAACATAACTAAGTTTGACAAGCAAATTCTAAAACGTATTCTTCACAAACTAACTATTGCAAGTCAAGGACAAATATCACCATCATTCAATAATTAAATTCAGGAGAAACGTCTTAACACTAAACAGTTCTATTTCGATATACTCAATTGAAAGAGCACCTCCATATTTCATATTGACTGGAAAAGGCAAGGCCACGTCCATTCTCAATTCAAGTCCTCAAGCCAATTATCCAACAACGTAAAACCAATATTAATATATTATCAAGAGATATATTATTGAGTTCGAGCCGAGTTCGTAAAAGAACTTGGATCAACTTGAGTTTCCAACCCAGCCAATATATTTGTTCAAGCATAAAGACGAGCTGATGTCGACCTAATTTATCAACTCGATCTTCAGCAAACTCAGTCTACAGTTATTTTGAGGAAATAAAACTAGTTAACTTGTACATAGTACATACCACACTCGTTATATTTAATCCTTTTACAAAGCAAAGCAGCTAGTCCAGCTATAAGTTACCACCCATCACCATGAGTGCTTGTTTTACATTATGTAGATACATACACTAGACTCAACAACTTTGCCTTCAGTGAAAAGGCCGCTGCACTCTTCCGCCTTACTGGCTCGTAGCCTCCAAACCGTTTCCTGAAAACAAGATTTACAAAATGCTGGTTAAAATTTTTTTGCAGGAGATGTAACATGTTAACCGATATTAAAAATGAACTGCAAATAGAAAGTTAAATATTAATTTATAAAAAAAAAAAGTTAAATAATAATACTACTAAAATAGCGCAAACATTGATAATTATGTGCAATAGAATTAACATAATTTAGACATGTCGGTCAAATATAATACATAAAAGAAAATCAAAACCCACCATCAGGATCAAAGAAGAAAACTTGTTTTGTCTTCCCATTTGGTTGAGTTTTCTCATGTGTCTCAATTCCTTTCTCCTGCAGAGCACAGCTACATAGCTCAAAATGCAAAAATAAAAAAAGACTACTAACGAAGAGCTGGAAAGGTCACTCGTAACAATATTATTTCCTTCATTTACTATCATACATCTATTGTTTATATCATAAATCCATCTTAACTGCTCACACTACCGAAAGAATGTTCTCGTTCTTTTCAAATACTCAATTATGTGACACGCACATTTTAATAACCATATAGCAATTTTCCAACATAATGCTCTATGACGAAAAATTAATCTTCTACAAAGTACTGAAATAAGCCAGGAAATTCTGCAATACTTCTATAATTCTACCTGATATATACTGTACACAATATCAGTGCATCGCTTATTAAATTCTGAAAACAGAGGTCACATACAGGACATACAATTTTACATATTTTTCCTGAAATAGGACTGGACTGCTTATAAGACCCCAGATGCATCACACATAAACACAAAAAGGAGGTGTTCTTGGTATATAGAGCATACACATCCTCTCTCCTCTTTATAATCTCTCATCCATGTTAATATCATGTCGACGTTTTACTACATTCCACTTTCACGTCAGCCTGCAACATCTGTGAGAAACTAATGATTCACGGCCTAATCATGTAAGCGTAAAGCTACCAAACACCAACAGATAAAGACATCGACATTCTTGGTTATTCTGTAAAAAAAGCAAAGCATCAATAAACTAATTCAACCATGGCCAAATTCTTCACCAAAAGCACAAAAATGTAAGATTACCACTAATTTAGATATTATGCCATTCCATCCAGTTCTCAAGTTGTTACATCGGAGTGTACTGTTTTTCAGGTTATGGTGCAGAATATTTTTCCTAATGAAGAAGAGTAGGCATAACCAAAATTAACAAATCATATGGAACTTAAAAACCACTATACTACGATAACCCAAATTTGACAAACCTTATAGACAACATTTCACATCAAAGTCAAAAGCCCTATTTACAACAAATCAACTAATAAACTACTAACTTCATTCAGGACATATCATAACATACCCTTGTATAGTAACAATCAAAATCATGAAGTACTAATTCTATTCTTACAAAAAAAGCTCATATTATCCTTCAACCATTCCCTGGTCTGCTAAGCAAAATACTATTGCAAAATCAATGGATTTTCTTTTATTGATAGTTCATATTACAAATCATTACTACCCTAATCATAATATACAATAAACCATTTCAGCCTTCAAAATGTACAGACCTCCTGAAAGTAAATATATTTCTAACATCCCCTTCACCAGAAAGCCAATTTATTTATGTGTGGTAGAGGGGATCACTTGGTGGCTCCTCCCTCTTATTTTTTGGGTCCCACCACAGGTCGCTATGCGGCTCTATCTCAATTTCATATTCCACCATAGTGCAAAATAATTATAAGAATACCGAGTGATACCATGTTAAGTTACACATAAAGGATCCAGACAGAAAAGTGTATACCACTCATGTTTACACATAAAGGATTAACAGAAGAATGTGCACCACCCATTTACATAAAGTTTATGCTCATTGTATTGCTGAAAGTCTGGTAATTCAGATGCACTAGTTGAGTAGTAGTCATGATTTCACAAATCACCACTTATACTCACAAAAATCAAGAGCGAGTAGTTTCCAAGTTACAGATTTCAACTATACAAATCACCACTCTTAACTCTCGTTTTAAGTTGGTTTTCATTGGCACACAGAAGCGGATCTAGTAGTGGCTTAGGGGAGGTGTCCTTCCTAAAATCCAAATTTATGTTTTTTCACAATTAATTTTTTTGAAAATATATGAAACTGCCCCGTAAAATTCAAAAATATGAGGGCGCCTCCCCAAAATTTACTCAGTGTCCCCCTAAAAAAATTCCTGGATATATCCACTCCGGGGTTCATAAATACATAACTTAGTAACATCCGGGAAAGAGGGTAATGAAGAAAAAATAACCTTAAGGGTGTTAACAAAGGAGTCGAAATTGGCAACAGAGAAAGCAATATGATGACCTCTGGGGAGATTAGAAGGTTCTTTCACAGCAGAAACAGCACTCCAAGGACCTTCTGGAAGCTTAGTAGTAGGATCTCTTTCAATAAGATGGAGATAAAACGAAGAGGAGAGCTTAAGCCATATCACCCCAAACCCAAAATCTGGAGTTTCTACCTTCTCAAACCCTAGTATCTGCACACAATTAAACACACAAAAAACACTTTCAAGACATATTTATCTACACAAGTCTACATAAATCTTTTGGTTCGAACGAGTTACTTAAATTTAAGTTACCAGTTCTCTTAAAAACTCGCAATACTACTAACTATTTACAAAAACATATTTGTATTTAAGAGATTCATTGCTTCTCAAACCCTAGTATCCGCACAAAAGTAAACACACAAAAAACACTTTCAAGACACATTTATCTACACATGTCTACATAAATCTTTTGGTTCAAACGAGTTACTTAAATTTAAGTTACCGGTTCCCTTAAAAACTCGTAAAACTAAAACCTAAGTTACCGGTTCTCCTAAAACCTCGAAACAGGCTAAACAGTTACCGGTTCACCTAAAATCTCAGTTTGAGTTCTTGATTAATAATTCTGCTCTATTATTTGTAAGAGTTACCTCGTGGTAGAAGTGAGCAAGGCGTTTGATGTCGGAGGATTCTCGAGCGACGTGATTGAGTGTTGCTCCTTGAGCTGCCATTTTTTCCCACACAGTTTAGAGTTTCGGACACTCTTGCTTTGATATTTATAATAGTTTAAAGGATAAGTGTACCATGAGCCTTTTATTACTTGAGCTGCCACAACTGTCTTTTACTTTTATTTGCAGTGTTCCACGTAGTATGTACATTAATGATGTCCTCACACGTGTGCTTCATCGGGAACAAAAATTTCTTGCGTTTTTTACTCCGTCCCTCCTCTTGATTTCTTATCAAGAACACGAAATTTAAGAAATATGTACAAAATACTGTAAAAGAGAAAAAAAAGTGGGTGAACTGATGTGACACATTGAATTTTAATGTATAAAAGAAAGATATTAAGGTAAAAATAGTGTGAAAATGATGGAAAAGTGAGAAAATGATGGGACTCATTAATTATTTTCAGTTTTGAAATGTAAAAAAATGAATGACAATCCTAAAAAAAAGTGTAAAGAAATGAAAATGATGGAGGGAGTATAATTTATCTTTTGTTTAAATAATTATATTAGCATAGTAGCAACTAGTAAGTGCAACAAATTATATTAGCATAGTAGCAAGGCCAGACGGTCGGGCCGTCCGGGCCGTGCCGAAATTCCGGCGAGCCGATTCAATTATCCAGTAACTCGTGAACGGCACGTAAAAGTGAACGAGTCGAGCCGTGTCGTGCCGGTTTGATAAAATGATAACCCGGGATCGGCTCGTGAATTAGGCGAGTTTCCAGAGTTAGGCGAGTTACGCGAATACGAGCCGATTAACCGTTCGTTTGGCGAATTCAGGCGAGTTAGCCGGTAATTATGTAATGCTTACAGGCTGGAAAGTGAGTGAGGATGGAAACTTGGAAAGTGGAAAGTGGAAACTGATGATATGAATATTATATAACCATTTTATCTATGTATAACAAAATTGCAACAAGTGGCAAACAAAGCAATGATTTTGGTCCACTACTCCACTCAGTTGTTTTTTTTAATTTTTTATTAGGAATGTACATGTTTGTGAATGCCAACCGTAAACTGTTGTAAATTGTGATTCAATCAGAAATTGAAAAATTGATAAATATATATTTATATTTATGTAAACTTGTACAACTAGAATCAAATATTTAGATAATATTTAGATGGCTACGAATTATGATGAAAACAAATTTGTTATTTTTAAAAAGCAAATAAGTGACTATAGTACTGAAGGTGCGGAAAGAAAGAAACTATATTTTTTGTAACTTCAATTTTTCTTTTCAAAATTGTGTTTTTTTTTAATTTATAAAACTAACATGTTTATAAGGAAAAGAGGACGGTACCTCTATAAATTTTATTAATTAAAAAAAATGTTACAATTGATTTGAGAGGACTCCTCTCTAAAAAAACGAAACAAACTGTGTTTACATTTTAAATAAGATACAAAATATAACAAATTTTAAAAATACAAGGCAAACAAATATTATCAACTATTCAAATTCTTCTTCTTCTTCTTGTGGATCATTCGCTGACAAACCCGATTCCGATGAAGTGTCCATCGTCATCCAAGTATCCTCTTCGCCGTCCGAATCATCCTTTTTCATCCCTTGTTGTCTCTTTGCCGCTTGATCCCAATCCTTTTTGCAAACACATATCTTGACCACATCTGGTGCAAGACTTGATCTTTTCTCGTCCAATACTCTTCTACCGGCACTAAAAGCAGACTCGGAAGCAATGGTAGAGGCGGGAACTACTAAAATGTCCCTTGCAATTTTAGCTAATACCGGAAATTGGTTCTCGTGATTCTTCCACCATGTTAGTATTGAAAAATCCTCATCGAACTCATAGTTATATGAAAAAAAACTCTCTAAACATGCTAAATGAAGTTTGAGGTGTAGATGCATTTTCGGAAATTCTACACTTTTGTTTTTTAGTTAGGATACCAAGCAATGTGGGATTAAACCTACTAGACTGACTAGTCTTAGGTGGTATAATATTTTGAGTTCTAGGAGTATATAGATCTATAAGACGGTGTAACAAGTCTAAACAATTTTGCACATAAAGCACGTGATTATATGAAACTCCTAATACCGAGTAATAATGTTCTAACATATTTTCTAAACCTTCTTTTCTAACACTGGGATCAATAAGACATGCAACACCATAAATAAAAGGAAATTCGGTAAAATATTCTATCCACTTTTTTTCATATCAACAATAATTGCACCAAAACAATTATCTTTTTCATATGCTTTTAAAGTAGTAATAATATTAACACACTCAATAATAACAAGATGTACATTTGGCTCGTAAACGTAAGAAAATATCTTAGTACCACGTGCATAACAATCAAGCAAATCACGTACCCTATTTGCCAAGTCCCGATCATTTTCGGTAATAAGTCTATCCTCCACTTGATTTCTTGGATCAGAATTATATAACTCGGTGATAACTATCTTATATTTAATTGCCTCGCATAGTAATTTATAAGTCGAACTCCATCTCTTGGGACAATCAATTCCCCACTTTTTAGGTATTAATCCATTTTATCTACACAATTTTTTATATTGTCTCTTTAATGTGTGTGCGATACGTAAATACTTAATTATTTTTCTAATAAGTGCTAAAAATTCGGTTATTTGTTGAATACCCTTTTGAGCCGATAAATTGACAATGTGTGCACAACATCTAACATGCAAAAACATATCGTCTAAAGTAGTAGGAATATCTTGTGCAATATAATAAATAGCTTTATTATTTGTCGAAGCATTATCCGAAGCTTTAGTAAGAATATCTTGTGCAATATAGTAAATCGCTTAGAAGGAAATCTGTAAAGATGCAATGGGTTATCTGTCGGTTCCCAGCCGGAATCGATATTGTTTATTTAATAATATTTTGGGGTTGTAAGTTATATTTTATGATTGATAGTTGTAATCTTGTCTCATACTTTATCCTGTTGATCCTGTTAGTAGTTAATCGGAGTTTATGCTTATTTAATTATTAGATTAGAGGAGTGTGGGTCCTCATTTCCTAACCCCGAGATTGAGGGCGTCACAAGTTGGTATCAGAGCTACATGATCTAGTCCCTGAGACAAGTTAGGAATAAAAAGGGGTATTTTGGGTATATATCTATATCGCGAGAGAGTTCGAATCATATAGAGTTGAGTTAGACTATTTGGTATAGTCCAAGGAAAGTGTGTATCAGTTAGAGTGGAAACTAGAGTTAGGGTGTGAGTTAGCTGGAAGCTTTATTTAACCCTAACATTGTTTCTTGGTTGTTGTTTTGTGTTTTCTCTCAGGATCCCATAGTGGTAGTGACTCAGATTCAGAGATTAGTTTGACTGGTACCCCAGTGGACCCCATTTCACCCTCTCCAGAGGAGCCTGTGTATGTTAGTTCAGACCTAGAGGAGGACCCTTCTGAGAGTAGTGAGATCCCTATGCAGATTTCACCCTTGAGGCCAGATTCAGAGACCCATCCCCCTGAGCCAGAGTCTGAGATGCCTAAGACTGTACCTGTCAGTGTTGGTGGCAAGTTAGCCCAGGATCGAGACTTTGTTTACTCCCGCATTCCTGAGTTAGGAGCTTTGGTGGATAGGCTAGCCCGAGAGTCTAGGCAGAGTGCTTCGGTTATGGATGATGGGTGGCGAGTTCGGGTGAAGATGGTGGAGCAGGTTGCCATGAGGAGATTGGATGAGGGTGTTGGGTTCCGAAGGCATAAAACGCAGCGGATAAACGTAAATAAAACAAAAATTCGAAACCCAAAAACAGGATCCATGTATAATTATGGGCAGATTATGGAGATAACGAATCATACCTTTCAAGAGATTAACTTTTACGAACTCAACGGAGATCCTAGCTATCACGCTTTGTGTCTACCTCTCGGAGAAACACCTCTATGGTATCCACACGAGCACCTTCAAGAACGTCTCACGAACTTGACTACGGAATGGATGTACTAGCCTCCTTCTTGACGATCTGAATTGCCTCTGCCTCTCTTTGCTGCTAGGGTTTTCTTAAAAAACGTTCAAGCCTCTTTAACCTCTCATTATCTATTTATAATGACTGATTAAAAAGGCCCATAATAGCAAAGCCCAACCCTAGTAGGTATTGGATTAAATAATAAAAACGAATTTCTATTATTTAATTAATAACTAAGTCATACTTAATTATTATGGGCAAAAACATTCCTTTTAATTCGAATTTATATTATCTCAATTAAGTCTTACTTAATTATAATAAAATTCAAATAATCATCAATTAATTTAAATCCATAATTTAAATTAACTATTCCATTAAGTGCTCTATTTGTGCGACCCTATAGGCTATTATTTAATTGGCAATAATTTTATTCTCTAATAAAATTATAAACAATGAGCGGTATCTAGTAATACATCATTGTTACCCAATTAAACAATAATTAAATCGTGATTAGATAAAACCTTTCGTGATTAATGTTTTTCCGTGTAATATAATCCCTTTAACCATACATATTATAGATTAAACTCGAGGCATGTATTTAGTCATCCTCTTCAACATTTAATCTGGGTTTACTTGATGCATGAGTAGATTATTGAAACAAATCATTATTTGAGCATGGCCATGCTTTTATAATCTCACTCAATCAAGAGGCCAATAATATCTCTCCTAATTATAGGAGGGTTAAATCCTTTATCTATCATTCATATTTCTCATACGACTCATGATATACCCGATGTCCACTTTTATCATCACCCGATCAAAAGTAACTTTTAATGTAGTCAAAGTATATTAATCCTCGTATAGAAATATAATGATTTCAAGTCAAAGGATCATTACACCATTATCACTGTGAGTCTTTCTTATGACTTTATTAAACATGAAGAATCTCACTGTGGGTCTGTCCAGTACCATGTACTCTCACATGTACCTATGTATTGACTTCAGTATCCCCATACTTATAACCAATGAGATGTGGTTATCTTGTCAAACAACATACTAGTCTATCTATGTATTATTATTGTCCTATATAATAATACTCGACTAGGGACCTTTAAGAATATGATATATTATATAATCTCAAGTTCAAGTCATGTACTTAAACTATACAATTTGTATCATGATTCTAAGGACATTTATTATGCTAACAAAATATCGCAGTAATTAAGGTCATAATAAATACATTTATTGAATGATCAACTGACATAAAGATAAAAAAATAATGTATTGCCTCTAGGGCACCTACACTAACAATCTCCCACTTGCACTAGAGCCAATCACCCATATATCTAATACCCATGGAACTAGTGTGACCATCGTGCTTCTGCTGCGACAAGCCTTTGGTCAGTGGGTCTGCAATGTTATCATTTGTGTGCACTTTACATATGTGTATATCACCCCTTTCATTAATCTCTCGAATAAGGTGAAATCTCCTGAGTATATGTTTAGCCCGGGAGTGTGATCTAGGTTCTTTAGCCTGTGCAATGGCTCCATTATTATCGCAGTATAGATCAATGGGATCTGCGATCGATGGAACCACTCCCAAAACAGAAATGAACTTTCGAATCCAAACGGCCTCCTTAGCTGCTTCACAAGCTGCAATGTACTCAGCCTCCATTGTAGAATCAGCTACTGTTTCTTGCTTTGAACTCTTCCAGCTTACAGCACCTCCGTTTAGACAAAACACAAAACCAGACTGTGATACAGTATCATCTCTGTCTGTTTGGAAACTTGCATCGGTGTAACCTTTTACAACGAGTTTCTCTTCTCCTCCATACACCAAGAATGAATCTTTAGTTCTTTTCAGGTACTTAAGAATATTCTTAACTGCCGTCCAGTGACCTTCACCCGGATTAGACTGGTATCTGCTCGTCATGCTCAAAGCATACGAGACATCTGGGCGAGTACATACCATTGCATACATGATAGATCCAATTGCTGAAGCATATGGAACTTTATTCATGTGGTCCTTCTCATCCAATGATTTCGGACATTGGTCCTTAGAGATCGTTATCCCTTGAGACACAGGGACATATCCCCTTTTTGCATTTTGCATTCCAAAACGATGCAAAACCTTATCAATGTATGTGCTCTGACTTAGACCGATCATCCTTCTAGATCTTTCTCTATAGATCCTCATTCCTAGAATGTAGGATGCCTCTCCTAAGTCTTTAATGGAGAAATTGCTCCCTAACCACGTCTTAACAGCCTTTAGAGAAGGTATGTCATTCCCCATTAGTAGTATATCATCAACATATAGTACTATGAATGCCACATAGCTCCCATTAACCTTCTTGTAAACACACGGTTCATCTTCGTTTTGAACAAAGCCATACTCTATGACTATTTCATCAAAACGGATATTCCATCTCCTAGAGGATTGCTTCAATCCATAAATGGATCGACGCAATTTACATACCTTGCCAGCATTCCTTGGATCGACAAAACCCTCAGGTTGTGTCATGTACACATCCTCTTCAAGGCTTCCATTAAGGAAGGCTGTTTTGACATCCATTTGCCAGATTTCATAATCATGGAATGCTGCAATGGCAAGTAAAATCCTTATAGACTTGACCATAGCCACTGGTGAGAAAGTTTCATCATAGTCAATACCATGAATTTGTTTGAAACCTTTTGCAACCAGCCTAGCTTTATAGGTCTGAACATTTCCATCCATGCCCTTTTTCTTCTTAAAAACCCATTTGCACCCTATGGGTTTTACCCCTTCAGGTGGATCAACCAAAGTCCATACTTGGTTTTCGTACATGGAATCTATCTCGGATTTCATGGCTTCAAGCCATCTCTTAGAGTCTGGACTGTTCATAGCATCTTGGTATGTGAGAGGCTCATCTTCATCTATGAGCATCAAATCACCACACTGAGTCATGAGAAATCCATATCTCTCTGGCTCATGGCGAAATCTACCAGATCTACGAACAACCTGTGTTTGTTGAGCATTATCATTATTCTGCTCTTGTTCCACTTCAGGTTCAATGCTATTTTGCGGTTCTCGATCTTCATCGAGATCTATAGTTCTCCCACTGTTTCTTTTGGAAACAAAATCTCTTTCCATGAAGACAGCATCTCGAGCAATAAACACTTTCTGCTCAGAAGGACTATAAAAATAATACGCCTTTGTTTCATTAGGGTATCCTACAAAAATGCACTCTTCGGATTTAGGTCCAAGCTTGTCAGATTCTTGACGTTTCACAAATGCCTTACATCCCCAAACTTTCATAAAGTTCATGCCTGACCGTTTCTCTTTCCATATCTCATATGGAGTCTTTTGAACCTTCTTAGTAGGAACACGGTTAAGTGTGAAAGCCGCTGTTTCTAGAGCGTAACCCCAGAAACTAATTGGAAGATCTGCATGACTCATCATCGATCGCACCATGTCCAACAAGGTGCGATTTCTCCTCTCTGAAACTCCATTCCATTGAGGTGTTCCTGGCGGAGTGAGTTGCGATACAATACCACACTCTTTCAAATACTTTCTAAATTCGGTGCTTAAGTATTCACCCCCACGATCGGATCGTAAGATCTTAATACTTGCATCTCCGCCAATTTGCTTCTCTACTTCAACCTTGTATTCTTTAAATTTTTCAAAAGAATCGGATTTGTTCTTCATAAGATATACATATCCATATCTACTGAAATCATCAGTAAATGTTATGAAGTAGTAGTAGCCTCCTCTAGCCATTACACGCATTGGGCCACATACATCACTATGTATTAGCTCCAGACGTTTAGTGGCCCTTTGACCCTTACCAGTGAAAGGGGCTTTAGTCATCTTACCAAGCAAACAAGATTCGCATTCTTGGTATGATTCAAAATCAAACTTATCCAAGTATCCATCCTTATGTAATTTGGATATGCGTTTCTCATTTATGTGGCCTAGACGACAATGCCAGAGGTATGTTTGATTTGAGTCATTTATTTTAAGTCGTTTGTTTTCTATATTACAGACAGGGTTATCTAAATCAAGAACATATAAACCATTAAATAAACGCGCAACACCATAGGTTAAATCATTCAAAGCAAAAGAGCAACTGTTGTTCTTTATTGTAAACGAAAAACCTTTCTTGTCCAAACAAGAAACAGAAATAATGTTTCTGCGAATCGCAGGCACGTAAAAACAGTCTTCTAGTTCTAAAACAAGCCCAGAGGGCATAGATAAATAATAAGTCCCTACAGCTAAAGCAGCAACTTTTGCTCCATTGCCTACTCTTAGGTCCACTTCTCCCTTAGCCAGAGTTCTACTTCTCTGCAGGCCCTGCACATTTATACAAATGTGAGAAGCACATCCAGTATCAAATACCCAGGATGTAGAAATAGACAAATTGACTTCTATAACATAAATACCTGATCCAGAAATCTGAACTGCTTTCTTTTTCTTCAGATCCTCCAAGTAAATTGGACAGTTTCTCTTCCAGTGACCATCTTTCTTACAATAGTGACATTCACCCTTGGCCACACCACCTTTAGGCTTTAAAGCCTGTTTGGGACCTGACTTTGGCTTGGTTGTAGAATCAGATCCAATCTTCTTCTTACCCTTCCATTTTCCCTTCCCTTTGGCCTTACCTTTATTTCCCACCATCAGTATGGGAGCAGGTTCAGCTGTCTTCATGTTGGTCTCATATGTTCTCAACATATGCAACAATTCAGTAGGTGTTTTGTCAAATTCATTCATATTGTAGTTCACAACAAACTGAGTGAATTTGTTGTTCAAAGAATTCATGATTAGGTCAATACCAGTTTCCGGACCAATCGGGAAACCCAAAGTTTCAAGGTACTCAATGTAACCAATCATCTTCAGAACATGTGGGCCAACTGGTTCACTCGCCCCTTGTTTGCAATTAAAAAGTGACTTACTCGTGTTGAACCTTTCTTGACGAGTTTGGCTTGCAAACATGCTTTGCAAGTGCTCATTGATAGTATATGCATCCATATGCACATGTTGTCTTTGAAGCTCAGCACTCATAGTTGCCAACATAAGACATGCAACATCATTTGCATCATTCTCATCCTTTGTGCGTGCTGCTCGTTCATCAGCAGTAGCACCCTCAGGAAGGGGGCCTGGAGGAGGAATATCAATGACATGAAGCTTGCGCTCCTGCCTGAGGACAATCCTCAAATTCCTCTGCCAGTCTAGGAAGTTGTTTCCTCCTGTCAGCTTGTCCTTCTCAAGGACTGAACGTACGGATAGTGTGTTTGTGTTGTTTGCCATTACTCAGTATCTACAATAATAAAAGCGCAAAATAAACATTAGATTGTCTGAGTTAAAATTTTATGTTCATATGATTATGATATATATTCGTAATATATCTCCCACTATTTTTTTATCAAATTAATAGCCCTAACTATTAATTCGGAAAGTATATCCCATAAATCTTTCTAGTGAGCCAAGATCCATATTTCGTCATGTTCTAAGTCAACCACTGGTATCCTTAAAACATGATTATTTAGGTAGACAACAGTTGTCAATTATATCATATATAATTCTTGGATAATTTGGTGAACAACAATTGATCTTATCTATCTAATAGATTTTTAACCAAACTCTATGCTTCTAAGTTCATAATAGTTGAATATAACCGTTTATATTCACCTTATTATGATGACTCAGTTAAGTTAGACCCAATGATACAACGTCCGAATATAACCGTTTATATTCGTCGCATTTCACCATGATAGATAGGAGTCCCCTGCCACTGACAGCCCTTCCCCTTATCGATCTAGGATTTAATGAGTGTTCATTCATTGGAAAGCATCTGATTAAAACTTAATATTTTTACTTAGGGATTTTAATTTAGAACGATCATGATCCCATCATAAAGAGATTCCCAATTTTTCCTTGAATAAAATACTTCAAATCAATACTCGTCAATGGTTTGATTTCCAGGTAGTGGAGGAGTCACATCGGTCTCGCTTAAAACCCACAGCCTTACAAGTTCTATGAACCCGTTGTTGACAAAATCGCCCCATGTCAGAAATAAAGAAAATTCGTATTTTATTCCGTGTTTCATAAACACGAGAATCTCATGATCGTTTGTTAATTTTAAATCTTGAGTCGTTACAGATTTTATCTTGTTTAAGGGCATGGCATGGGTGATGTATCTAATACATACATACATCATTAATCTAATTAAAACATGCATTTTTCTACTCTACACATACTATTTATACATCATATGAAAAGTACGTAAAGTAAACGTGCAATAGTTATGGCCCAATCCTATGTGATCTTTTCAGGCTAATGAAAAGATCAAGGTCAATCTATGGTGTAAAAATAACTATTACATATGTCTTCTCTATTGCTTCCATTGTCTCCTTGGCCTCCATAGGATGCCTCCTCTTTCCCTTGTCCTTCTAGGATGTTACATTAAGAATTATACTAATGAACTTACAAAAGAACTCGAGTTACATTCGAGATAAAACAACTACAAATAGAAAACGACATGCAAGTCGTATTTATTACAAACCAAAAGAATAAACCATTACAACTAAGGTCTTAAGGCCATAACTATGCACCATGCTCAGTAACCATTAAAGAACATGATAGATCATATAAAGATGACATACTATTTATCACTTATCATGATCCAATCAAGAATAATAAATAAGTAAAGCATATGTCATAAGCACAAATTAAAAACGAAACCCTAACCCCGATGGCGGAAATTTTTGCAAAATCAAGTATCAGAATACTAGAAAAACATGTATCAGAATACTATTCCAGAAGCATGTATCAGTATACACACGATCCATATCCCAGTTACCAAAAACGTGTATCAGTATACATATTTTAAGAGATCGCATACATATGAGTTATGGCAGATCTTAAACATACTAGTATCATCATATAGATCATTAACAGATTCATCATATCATTCATATAACATAACTGTTATCATGGCAGACTCATATAACATAACTGTTATCATGGCAGACTCATCACACATGCATACTTGTAAAAATACAGTAAACACGTAACCAAATCAGCCCCTTATACACGTAGCTCTGATGCCATTGTTGGGTTCCGAAGGCATAAAACGCAGCGGATAAACGTAAATAAAACAAAAATTCGAAACCCAAAAACAGGATCCATGTATAATTATGGGCAGATTATGGAGATAACGAATCATACCTTTCAAGAGATTAACTTTTACGAACTCAACGGAGATCCTAGCTATCACGCTTTGTGTCTACCTCTCGGAGAAACACCTCTATGGTATCCACACGAGCACCTTCAAGAACGTCTCACGAACTTGACTACGGAATGGATGTACTAGCCTCCTTCTTGACGATCTGAATTGCCTCTGCCTCTCTTTGCTGCTAGGGTTTTCTTAAAAAACGTTCAAGCCTCTTTAACCTCTCATTATCTATTTATAATGACTGATTAAAAAGGCCCATAATAGCAAAGCCCAACCCTAGTAGGTATTGGATTAAATAATAAAAACGAATTTCTATTATTTAATTAATAACTAAGTCATACTTAATTATTATGGGCAAAAACATTCCTTTTAATTCGAATTTATATTATCTCAATTAAGTCTTACTTAATTATAATAAAATTCAAATAATCATCAATTAATTTAAATCCATAATTTAAATTAACTATTCCATTAAGTGCTCTATTTGTGCGACCCTATAGGCTATTATTTAATTGGCAATAATTTTATTCTCTAATAAAATTATAAACAATGAGCGGTATCTAGTAATACATCATTGTTACCCAATTAAACAATAATTAAATCGTGATTAGATAAAACCTTTCGTGATTAATGTTTTTCCGTGTAATATAATCCCTTTAACCATACATATTATAGATTAAACTCGAGGCATGTATTTAGTCATCCTCTTCAACATTTAATCTGGGTTTACTTGATGCATGAGTAGATTATTGAAACAAATCATTATTTGAGCATGGCCATGCTTTTATAATCTCACTCAATCAAGAGGCCAATAATATCTCTCCTAATTATAGGAGGGTTAAATCCTTTATCTATCATTCATATTTCTCATACGACTCATGATATACCCGATGTCCACTTTTATCATCACCCGATCAAAAGTAACTTTTAATGTAGTCAAAGTATATTAATCCTCGTATAGAAATATAATGATTTCAAGTCAAAGGATCATTACACCATTATCACTGTGAGTCTTTCTTATGACTTTATTAAACATGAAGAATCTCACTGTGGGTCTGTCCAGTACCATGTACTCTCACATGTACCTATGTATTGACTTCAGTATCCCCATACTTATAACCAATGAGATGTGGTTATCTTGTCAAACAACATACTAGTCTATCTATGTATTATTATTGTCCTATATAATAATACTCGACTAGGGACCTTTAAGAATATGATATATTATATAATCTCAAGTTCAAGTCATGTACTTAAACTATACAATTTGTATCATGATTCTAAGGACATTTATTATGCTAACAAAATATCGCAGTAATTAAGGTCATAATAAATACATTTATTGAATGATCAACTGACATAAAGATAAAAGAATAATGTATTGCCTCTAGGGCACCTACACTAACAGAGGGACCATCCACTAGTGATGCTGATGCTGAGGCCCGGAGGTTGCATAAGATCATTCGCCGGATGTTGGTTGTGTTGAGAGAGATTCTGGATGATTAGACGGGACTGTTGGTTGAGCCCGTAGATGGTTGTTTTTCAGCGCCAGTAGGCTTTGGGATACTTGGTTAGATGTCGGGATCCCTTTTTCATTTATCTTGTGGTATTCCCGAACTATGTTGTAGCAGTAGCTGTTAGAAGTTAGGGGTAGATAGGGGGATATTTTCCAGTTTTTCCTCTGATTAACCCTGCTATAATATTGTACCTTATTTCAGAATTGGTGATAGCCAGACTTTTCTTTACCCTTTGTTTAAAATAAATCTATTGTCTTGTTTTCCATTGTGCACCCTAAATATCTCATAACTGTTCTAAATATCATGTTTCCATACAACCATATTTTCGTATAACTGTGTTTAAAGATCGTAAAACTCTATTTTTTTGCCATGATAAAACAACACTGATATGAGAATTATGAAGTAACAGGATTGCATGTACAAATTGGGTAAAGCTTAAAACCCGCAAAAGAGATTTTATAGAAAATGTTGTTATATCTATGTCATGCTATCATATTGCTAAATAATTGCTCAATCAGGTTTGTAAGAAATGGCCAACTCACCAGATCACCAAGAAGAAGAAATTCCAACTCAAGATTCAGAAATAAACCCAGAAACCACCATGATGAGTAGACTTGCTCAGCTTTTGCAACAACCTGTGGCCCCTAAAGTTGGAAATTGCAAACATTTTCAATTTGTTCATCCCCCAGAGTTCTTAGATTTGCCCGACCCGATTAAAGCACAGTCGTGGTTGAGAGAAATGGAAAAAGCTTTTGAGTTAGCAGAGGTTAAAGATGACAAGAAAGCTCAGTATGCGAGTTATTACCTTAAAGACGAAGCAAGTTTCTGGTGGGAGTCTTCGAAGGCGTTGTTGGAAGGTAATGACTTAACATGGGAGAAGTTCACTGAGATGTTTCTGAAGAAGTATTTGCCGAGCTATATGCAAGATCAATTAGAAATGAAATTTTTGGACCTTAGACAAGAGGATATGTCAGTATCGGAGTATGAAGTGAAGTTCTCGGAATTGTCTAGATTTGTACCTGAATATGTAAATCCAGAGGCAAAGAAGGCTAAGATGTTCCAACAGGGACTTAAGTCGTGGATTAGGAGTCAAGTAGCATTGTTGGAGATCAAGAATTATGCTGCCTTAGTTCAAAAGGCAGTGATAGTGGAAGGTGAGCGTGAAGCTGCGAGGAGAGAAAAGGAAGGAAGAAAAAGGAAATTCGAAAGCTCGGAGCAGGAGCAATGGAGTTCAAAGTTTAGAGGAAAGTTTGGCAAAAATGGTGGAGATCAGAACCAAAAGTTTCAGAAGTTTAAACCCGGTAATGGAGCTCAGAAGAATCGTTTCCAAAATACTGGACAACCGGGGAAGGATAATAGACCTCAGATTCAGGAATGCAAGAATTGTGGAAAGAGACACCCGGTAAGGTGTAATAAGTTGGATGTGACGTGTTTTAAGTGCAACCAGAAGGGGCATTACTCTTCAGAATGCCCAAGTGGAGCGAGGAAGCCTGATTTGACTTGTTTCAAGTGTGGTAAAGTGGGCCATATGGCCATGAATTGTAAAGAGCTTGTTCAGAAGTCTAATGTTCTCAGGATTGCTGGACCGCTGTCTCTCCCAGCACCATCAGCTCAACCCAGAGCTAGAACCTTTAACATGACAATGAAAGATGTGGTGCAAGATATGGACATGGTAGCAGGTATGCTTGTTATAAACTCAGTAGAAGTAAAAGTATTGATGGATTCTGGAGCAACTAGATCTTTTATTTCTGAAAGTATTCTTGATAAGTTAAATTGTGTTGCGTACCCTCTAGAACCCAGTTTGATTATAGAGGTAGCAAATCAAGAGAAAGTTATTGCTAGCAAAGTTTGTCCCAGTTGTGATGTGGCTATAGAAGGTCGGCACTTTTCTGCTGACTTAATTCCCTTTAAATTAGGAGAATTTGAGGTTATACTAGGAATGGATTGGTTGTCAAACCATGAAGCGCAAATAGAATGTAAAAGTAAGAAGGTGAAGTTAAGAACCAAGGATGGTGAAGAGGTGATATTCAAAGGAAAGAGGCAAGAGAAGAAATTCCTAACGGCTATTGAGGCAAGAAGATTAATACGTCAAGGATACGAAGTTTATTTGGCTCATGTCATGGATGTGGAGAAAGAATCTGTAAGGATCGAGGATATTCCAGTAGTAAGGGATTTTCCGGATGTATTTCCTGGACTACCTCCAGACAGAGAGATCGAATTTACGATTGATTTGGCTCCTGGAATGGAACCAGTGTCGAAAGCTCCCTATCGCATGGCGCCAGTTGAAATGAAGGAATTGGCAGCTCAGTTGCAAGAATTGTTGGATAAGGGAGTAATTCGACCGAGTGTATCCCCGTGGGGCGCACCGATGTTGTTTGTAAAAAAAAGGATGGAAGTATGAGGTTGTGCATTGATTATCGCGAACTGAATAAATTGACGATTAAGAATAAGTACCCTCTACCGCGGATCGATGACTTGTTTGACCAGTTAAAAGGAGCTTTGTGTTTCTCCAAGATTGATTTAAGATCTGGGTATCATCAATTAAAGATTAAAGCGGAAGATATACCCAAGACAACATTTCGAACGAGATATGGACACTACGAGTTTTTGGTAATGGCATTTGGCTTGATGAATGCGCCGGCCGTATTTATGGATCTTATGAACAGAGTGTTCAAGCAATATTTGGATAAGTTCGTTATTGTGTTTATTGATGATATACTGATTTACTCCAAGACGGAAGAAGATCATAAGGAGCATTTGAGGATTTCCTTGGAAATTCTGAGGAAAGAGAAGCTGTACGCTAAGTTTTCAAAGTGTGAATTTTGGCTAAAGGAAGTGCAATTTCTTGGTCATGTAGTTAATAAAGAAGGAATCAAAGTGGACCCAGCCAAGATAGAAGCTGTAATGAATTGGGAAAGACCCAAGACTCCTACGGAAGTCAGAAGTTTTCTGGGATTAGCCGGATATTACAGGAGATTTGCGCAAGATTTCTCTAAGATTGTCGTTTCGTTAACGAAGTTGACAAGAAAGAATGAGAAATTTGTATGGACAGAAAAGTGCGAGAAAAGTTTTCAAGAGTTAAAGAAAAGGTTGGTAACCGCCCCGACAGAGGCGGATCCAGGGGAGTCCAGAGGGGTCCTTGGCCCCCCCTGAAATTTGAAGATATAATAACTAGGATATGATCCTTACATATTGATGCTGCAGTTTACGTGGTTTGTGCTGTTACATTTTATGACCAAGAGCAGAGTTCGAGTCCCCTGTACTGCATTTTTTCTTACTTTTTAGTGACTCCATTATTTTAGTTACTCCCCCTTTGCAAATGTATCCCACTTCAATTCTAGTCAAAGTGGACATGTATGCATTTCATTTGTGTACTAATATAGAGTTAGGTGTTTGTGTACTAGTATAGAGTTTGGTGTTTGAATGTTTCTTGCGAGAGGTCGAATATGATCAAAATTATCTAGATTTTATTATAAATTTCGGTTAAAATTAGTGGATTTTATTCTCGGGAAAGATGTTTATATTAGTAAAAAAAATTGGACCCCCCTGAAAATAATTCCTGCGTCCGCCACTGCGCCCCGGTGTTGGTATTACCAGATGAAAAAGGGGAATTTGTGATATTCAGTGATGCTTCATATAAAGGACTTGGATGTGTGTTAATGCAACACGGAAAGGTAATATCATATGCGTCAAGGCAACTCAAGCCGCACGAGCAAAAGTATCCAATGCATGATTTGGAATTGGAAGCAATTGTGTTTGCCCTTAAGATTTGGAGGCATTATTTGTACGGGGAAAAGTGCGAGATTTACACAGATCATAAGAGTTTAAAGTATATCTTCACTCAAAAGGAATTGATTATGAGACAAAGAAGGTGGTTGGAATTGATCACAGATTATGACTGTGCGATAAACTATCATCCTGGAAAGGCAAATGTGGTAGCAGATGCTCTAAGTCGCAAGCAAAGGTTGTATATGTTAACATCATCGGAAGAATTGATCAGATATTTTGAAAAGATGGAAATAGAGGTGCAGACTCCATAATTTGGAGATTAAGCTATATATGCGATGTCATTTCAACTCGAAATTTTGAAAAGATTCGATGATGTCAAGAGCAAGTAATGAATCGCGAAAAGGATAAGTTGACGAGAGAACAAATTAAAGCTCAAAAGGATGGAAAAGGAATATACCGTGCTAACTCACGTATTTGGATACCTAATGTCGTGGAACTAAAGCACGAAATTTTGCAAGAAGCGCATAACTCGAGATTTTCAATTCACCCTAGAAGTAGGAAAATGTACCAGGATTTAAAAGAAAGTTATTGGTGGCCAAACATGAAGAAGGAAATTGCAGAATGGATAAGTAAATGTTATACGTGCCAAAGAGTCAAAGCGGAACATCAAAGGCCGAGCGGATTGCTTCAGCCACTTGATATACCAGAATGGAAATGGGAGCATATAGCGATGGATTTCGTGGTAGGATTACCTAAAACCAAGTCAAATCATGATGCGATTTGGGTGGTAATCGATCGGTTGACAAAGTCAGCACATTTCTTGCCGATAAATGAAAGGTTTTCGTTGGAAAAGTTGGTCAAATTATATTTGGATGAGATTGTGATGCGTCATGGAGTTCCTGTATCTATCGTATCTGATAGATTTCCAAGGTTCAACTCGAGATTTTGGAGACAATTCCATGATCACTTGGGAACTAAGTTGAAAATGAGTACGGCATATCATCCGCAGACAGACGGACAAAGTGAAAGGACAATTCAGACAATTGAAGATATGTTGCGAACCTGCGCAATAGATTTCAAAGGAAACTGAGACGATCATTTGCCATTAATTGTTTTTTCCTACAACAACAGTTATCACGCGAGTATTGGCATGCCGCCTTATGAAGCGTTATACGGAAGAAAATGTAGATCCCCTACATATTGGGATGAAGTTGGTGAGCGCAAATTAATTGGCCCAGAGCTAGTTCAACAAACGAAGGAAAATGTAGAAATGATTCGAAAGAGATTATTTGCAGCTCAAGATCGCCAAGCAAAGTACGCAAATCAAGAACGAAAAGATGTGCAATTCGAATTTAAAGATATCTCCTTGGAAAGGTTTAACATGATTCGGAAAGAAAGAAAAGTTGAGTCCTAGGTATATTGGACTATTTGAAGTATTGCGACGAGTTGGGAAAGTGGCATATGAGTTGGCGCTACCTCCGCAAATGCAACATCTGCACAATGTATTTCATGTATCTCTTTTGAAAAAGTATAATGCTGATGCGAGCCATGTGATCGAGTTGGAACCAGTGGAAATCCAACCCGATTTGTCTTATGTGGAACAACCAGTACGAGTTTTGGACCGAAAGGAGAGGACACTCAGGAATAAAGTTGTACCTTTAGTTAGAGTATTGTGGAGAAATCCACTAGTTGAAAAATCAACTTGGGAACTAGAAAGCGAAATGAAAGAAAAGTATCCCCATCTATTTGCTTAGATTAGATTATGGGGACAGAATCCTTTTACGGAGGGTAGATTGTGACGACTGAGAATTTTGCAACGTAATTAAGTCAATAAAGTATGCTTTATGTGATGTGATTATAATTATATGACTAAGTGCTGATTAATTGTCTTTTCTGTATATTAGAATATATGAGCGTAAATAAAAGCGTTCCAATTTAAAGAGTCAGCTTAGGAGTTAAGCTGTGTTCTCGGGCCGTCGGGTAGAACGGAACCCGTCCTAATAAGGAGTTAAAGAAAATAAAATATGAATTATGTGTGATTGAATGAAATGAATGTGTAAATAAAGTATTTCGTCCTCAATGACGTGTCGGTCGATAATGATAATGAGAAGCGTAATCAAAATGCTGAGCGTCGGGCCGTCAGGCTGAACGTGACCCGGTACGCCTAGAAAAAGATAAAGATTAAAGAAGGACAAATTCTCTGATCAGACCTGAGTTGTTATGTGTTCGTATATGTGTGATTACTGGTCTGTGTGCATGACTATGTGCTCTGTGACATTTTTATGAATTTAAAGGAATTATTTGATTTAAATAAAGGTTTATTTAACCTTCGCGCATTTTTATAAAATTATCTGAGTAAGATAAAAATATGGGATTTGTTTTGTTATCTTCATGATAGTCCTAGAGACTTTTTAAAAATGATGAATGGATTTATTTGGTGGTCATTGTATTTTAAATTAATTTTTATGTAGAAAAATGGTATTATTGAGGCAAGCTTGCGTAATTCATATAAAATCAACCGTTCACTCAAAAGTTTATTATGAGTAATGGTTGGAAAACTAATTTCGAGATCTACGTATTAAAATTGTCACTTGTAATAACTTTCGACTTTCCGAGAGAGATATATTTTATAATTGATTTTTATTACATTTGAGTAAAAAGAAAGGATCAAATAAGCATAAAGGGATTTAGTAGATTACTAAATTGCCCTTGTCTTTGATAGTTTATAAACCCATCTCTTCCCCCCCCTTTTTCTTTTCTTTCCCGTGCACCCCATTCTCCCCTTCTCTCTTTCTTTTTTTTACTCCCTCTCGGCCACTCTCTCTCTCTCTCGGCTTCCTCCATCTCTCTTCTCTCTCTCTTACATGCAACACCTAATCTTCACTCAAACTCAAAGATATTGCTCTCTATAGTTTCTATTTTCGGTATACTTCTCAAATTCCATTTGCATGTAAGTATTTGTGTAAGTGTTTTGGTGATGATCTCCATGGTTGTGTTCAAGGAAATTGATTTCTTGATACAAAACTATAAGAGTAAATTCAAGAGGATTATGTGGTTTAAAACTCAAGAGGAGACCCGTTGCGGGGTCTCTTAAGTTCGACCACCACCGGCTATGATCCAAGGAGAGCCGGTGGAGTTTTAATGATGTGTTAATTTGATTTTTAAGCCTTTCATGTTTAGTTCTTGAAAGATCAAAAAGAGTTTTTGGTATTTTCTTTGAAAATTTAGTATGTGATTGGAAATGGATTGTTTTGATTATTGATGTGTGTGTAAGTCATTTGATGTTTAGGAAATCAAAATTTAAGGTTGCATGTTGGGTTTATAATTCGGCTTTGTGCTAATTAAAAAGAGGAATTGGATTTGATGGCTTGATCTTAGTGTACACCAAGCTTATTTAGCATAAAAAGTGATTGCATGTTAGTTTTAAAGAAGAACAAGTAGTGCATGTCATTGTTTGATCCTTGAGAGTGTAAATCTTGATTTAGCCGAATGAAAATGGGTTTAGAAGAAGATTGATTTGATGATTAAGTGAATGCATGCATGTTGATTAAATGATTTGATTAAGTCACTAGGTGATGCTTGGATTTGTGTTTCGGAAATCTTGATGAAAATGAATGGGATGACTAAGTTAAGGTTTAAAACAAGTTGGAAATATAATATAAGACTTTGCATGTCAAAAATTGATCCTTGCATGTATGATTATTTAAAAACCCGAATGGGTCATATGGTTAAAAGGGAATTCATTGGACTTTTGTGAGAATATATGCTAATTACTAATAAGGATTTGGTTGCATGACATTGATTGGAATATGCTTGTGTTCGAAGTTGATTTTTAAATGAATATGATTCGAATTTTGGACTAAAAGAATGAAGCTTGTAATATGTTTACCAAAGGAGTTTATTGTGTTTGATTATATGAAAATGAATTTGAGTATATGTGATTGTGTTTTATGTGTATGGCCGAATGGAATACAAGTAGAAAAGTGAGTGAATTGGTTCCAATACCTTGCTAAGTAATTGCATGTGAAATTCTAGGAGATAGATGACTTATTTGTGGTTGTTTTGGTTCGAATAAGGAATAAAAGAAAAAGGGAATTAAATGGTTTGTTATTAAAGAACTATAAGTGACAGTTATGGTCGCAAAAGGTTTAGTTGTGAATAAATCATGTACTCGTAAGAGTTATATTGGTGTAAGGTTAAGCAAGTACGCGTTGATCGATAAGTATATAAAGATATAAAGGTTACGAGAAAGGAATGTGTTATGTGCTA
This sequence comes from Apium graveolens, assembly GCF_009905375.1. Taxonomy (NCBI): domain Eukaryota; kingdom Viridiplantae; phylum Streptophyta; class Magnoliopsida; order Apiales; family Apiaceae; genus Apium; species Apium graveolens. Next base: position 130,196 of record NW_027421675.1, read on the forward strand.
TGTGCTTATGTGTATAAGCTATACTCGTATATTTGAGTCAAGAGTATAATCGAGCTATCGTAATTGAGTGATCGTTACGGGAACGAGAGTTGAGAAACTGATTAAGATTTTGGTTTTATTGTAGATCCGGAGCGTGAGGGCATTCAGGCTAGGAAAGGAAAGGGTATACTAGGTGGCAGTAGTTCAACCTTTAGGAAAGCAAATTTAGGCAAGTAACTCTCATTACTTGTGAAAATGATTATAGAGAGGTTGTTGTTCATACTATGTAGAGTAGGGAATTGTTAATTAATGAACCCCTGTTAATGACTTGAGATATCCTGTTTTGATCTTGATACATTGTTATTGATAAGCTTACTGATTCAACCCATTTGGTAACCTGCCTTTTCAGTTCAAGTCATTTGTTAAGCCATGAATTGTATTGAACCCTATAATCCCTTTGCAAAACCTATTTAATGATACCTCATTACTTGATCACCCTATTGATCCTTGGAACAGTCTGATTCTTTTAACTTAAGTACCATGTTATCATTGAATCAAACCCCTAGAAATTCATCTTGTTAATCCTTGATTCATTTCCTTAACTTTGAATTCTTGAAATTAAATCTAAGAATGAGTTTCGACTTGAAAGAGTCCGAATGATTTCATATTCCCGGTAATGATAAAAATGAATCTAGAAAACCTACTTTTTTCAACTCAAGGTTTTCCAAACAAATTCCTGATGGATTGGATTGGACGTAAGAGGCTAGTGGGACTAGTCCAGTCATTGTAAGAGGCTAGCGGGGCTAGTCCAGTTTAAGGCTGAAATTATGCCGTATGGTACCTTAAAGACCGGATGGAGGTCGGTACGGGTTGATCACCCGTATTATAATGAAATGGAAAGATAAAGTGGTCCAATCAATGGTTATATATTGATTACTTAAAATGAAACTGAAATTTTCTATTCAGAAATTGATTCTTGAAAATGAAAAATTGTTTATATTGCTTTGAAAAGAGTTGATTATGTTAATGTGAAGCTTAAAACTTGAGAACCCTGATTTTTTTTATCTGTGATCATATAATTGATTCCATATAGTGAAATACTGTTGCTTTCCTCTTTCTGAAAGATCTATTCTGATCCTTTAATGATTTGTGATGAATGCCGGCTTTCGTCCTACGTTGAGTCCTGTTTCTTAAAAGCTCCATATTGTTCCTTCAAAACCTTTCCTTAATCCAAAAGCTGGAATCTGCCACCTAGAACAAATAAAGTAGAATGTCCTGAGTTTGGTAAATATATTGTGGATTTAATATTGTAGAATTGCTATATAGTTACTTGCTGAGTTTTATACTCATATGTTTTGTTTTAATCTAACCATGACAGTTAAGTAAGAAGATGGTCAATCTTAGGCGCACTGCTCGTAAGAGCGTACCTGGTGGTCCCTATCGTGTTGAGGGCTTCCGGTTGTCAGAGCAGGTAGTGGTATTTTTGAGTGAGCAATCGCTTAGAAGGAAATCTGTAAAGATGCAATGGGTTATCTGTCGGTTCCCAGCCGGAATCGATATTGTTTATTTAATAATATTTTGGGGTTGTAAGTTATATTTTATGATTGGTAGTTGTAATCTTATCTCATACTTTATCTTGTTGATCCTATTAGTAGTTAATCCGGGTTTATGTTTATTTAATTATTAGATTAGAGGAGTGTGGGTCCTCATTTCCTAACCCCGAGATTGAGGGCGTCACAGTATATGATTACATAACCGTGATTACATAACCGTGATTCCATAACCGCATCATAGTCGCGTAGATAATTTAAGTGATACTCAACATTCATCACATTTTCATATCGTGAATTACATATAGCTTCATTTAAAATTCTATAAATTTATTTATTTCACCAAGTTCTTATTCTCATATTATTCTGAATGAA
>NW_027421676.1:0-8459 GCF_009905375.1 Apium graveolens
TTAGTCACTCATGAACCAGACAGTACATCGAGTGTCAACGTTGAAGTGGCGGAATTGATTCATAAGTCTCAGTGATTTTCAGAAGATTGTCAGAAGAATGGATGCTGCTCAGGGTTAGTATTAATTCTCTATTAACTAATTAAGTCATATAATTTAATTAAGAAAATAAATTATATCTGCAAAATTAATTTATTGATTAATTGAATTAAATTGATTAATTAATTTAGAATTAATATTGAGGATTTACAAGATTTTAATTGGTTTAAAATCTGCTTAAATTCAAAACAAGACAATTCATTTGAATAGTATGACAATCGGTATGACAATTGATAGTCATACCGAAAGTCATGCCAATATATTTAATTGTCTTATTAGAATTTCTGTTTAGATTAAAATCTGTTATTAATTCAGCAAGACAATTTATTTGAACTAATATGAGATAGTCATACCGAAAGTCTTGCTAGTTCATTTGATTGTCTTGCTAGTTGTAAATATTGTCATACCGAAAGTCTTGCTGGCCAAAGAGATTGTCATGCCAGTACATTTTTCAGTTCGGTGTTTGATAAAAGAAGCAGAAGACTTTTATTGATCAACACTCTTACAGAATCCAATCCAACAAACAAAAAACAAGAACACAGCAGCCGCCTAAGAAATATTCATTGTTCTCTGCTGAAATTCAAAGATCAATTTCTAGATTGCAAAGTTAAATCCAATCAACTAGAAATCTTTCTGTTCTTGTGTAACAATCTAGCGGATCAAAATCCCTAGAACTTAATCTCAAATCGCGTTTAGCATTTGATTCTAATTATTGCAAAAATAGAAAAAGTTCATGTCGAATTTATTCTAGATTTGTGATAATTGATTTGAGATTAATACCTTGTAATCGATAACAGTTGTTGTAACACCTTTCAAGTTAATAATATTTTTATTAACTTGAATTTTGTTTCACATTTTTATTCCGCATTTATTCGATTATTTGGTACTGTTTGTATTCAACCCCCCCTTCTACAAACAAATTGGGACCTAACAATTGGTATCAGAGCCTTCTGATTAACGAACAAATCAAGATCCTAGACTTTTGTGATTTTTCAACTCCTTGAATTTTTATTTATTCAAAAATTCATAATGACTTCACATAAAGTTGGAACCGTTAATATTCCATAATTTGATAAGAGAATTATATCATGTGGAAGAAGAAGATGCTATTATTTTTACAAGTTGCAAATCCCAAATATTCAAACTTGTTAAAGAAGGGTATAAAAACTCCGATGGTTATTGAACCGGAGGTAATAATAGATGGTGTGGTGACTACTAAAGCTAGAACCTATCCAAAAAGCTCGAAGATTTTACTCCTGCTGAGAAGGAAGAAGCCTCCTTGGATGCCAGCCTTCAATTATTATTAATTAGATTCCCTTGATCCTTTGATGAACAGACATGTGATGAACTGTAAAAATTCTAAACACATGTGGGAAACTATTGAGGTAATTAATGAAGGCACAGAGGAAGTTAGGGAGAACAAGTTGGAAATCTAACCTCTGAATATGAGCATTTCAAATCAAATCCAGGAGAAGGAATTACTGAAGTGTTTGAGAGGTACAATGCGTTGATCAATAACCTGAACATCAATGGAAAGTATTATTCAATCAGGGAGGTCAACAAAAAGTTCCTTTAACACTACCAGCTCATCTTGAACATAGAATCACTGCCATTAGAGAAGCTAGAGATCTGAGTGAGATTTCTTTGGACAGGCTCTATGGAGTGTTAAAAACCTATGAGTTGGAGCAGATTCAACAGAAGGAAGTCTACGGGAAGGATAGAATGGTCAGCACATCTACTGCACTGTAGCTGAAGGTCAACAACAACAACAATCTCAACAGTTAGAAAGAATGGTACAGTTTTCCAAGGGTGAGGAAAATGAGTTAGTAGCAGAATATGATCCTCCTACTACAAATCAATCAAGTGATGATTTTTATTCCTTGGAAGAGCTGGAGCAATTGGAAGATGAATCAATGGCCCAAATTGTCAAGAGATTCTCTAATGTCAGATTCAGGAGGAATCCCAAGCTTAAGTACAAGTCCAACTACAACAAATTCCAGAAAGGTGGATCTTCATCCTCTAACACCAGCAGTGGTGGGTACAAAATAGGGATGGTTGATCGAAGCACCATTAGATGCTATAACTGCAATGAGTTGGGACACTTTGCCACAGAATGTAGGAAGCCAAAGCAAGTAAGAAAGAACTCTGAAAGGGCTTATCTGCCAAAGGGAAGAAGCTGGGATGATACTGACAGTGAAGATGAAGAAAAGGAAATCTTGCTCTTATGGCTATTGATGGAAAAGCTTCATCGTCAAGAATAGAGGTAAAACTTTCTGATGCTGAAATGGTTTATCATCTAAGAGGTAACTTAGATTGTGTACGTCGTGATAATGAACTGTTAAGTTTACAGATCACAGACCTTGAGAAAGAGGTCAATGAATTAAGACTTGTGCACATTAATCAAGACAAATTAAAAGAACAGGTATCTTTTCTAGAGAATAGAGTTGACTGTTATAGAAAACTCGAAACTATTCTCAAAGACAAGATCACCGGTCTTGAGACTAAGGTTAGAGCCTACTTTAATTCTTGTTCGAAGGCTAAATAGTTCTACAGTAAGCAAGCTGTTAATCAAACATCTGGAATAGGTTATGATTACAATGCTGCTATTGGAGAATTAGGCATAAACTCCCCTCCTCATGTCTGTGCTAAAGGGAGGGAAGTACCACATGTGCTTAAGGGTGTTGATGAACCCCTCTATAAAGCATCAATTGTTGAACCATTTGATGCGACCTCTTCTGTTATTCAAGAAGAAATACGTGCTGAGGATCATGCTTATGAGAAGATTGTTCCAAGTCAAGTGAGTCGAAAGTTCCAGTCAAAGTTGTGAAAGCAACTGAGACTAACTCAGACACACATGAGTTGGATAACAATAATGCCATGTCTACCATGCATAAATTGCCTGCTGTTAATCACTCTCATAAAGCATGTGGTGTTTGCTAATTGTATGTCTTGTGCTTTTAATATGATGTATGCTTATTTTAATGGTAAGCATGCTTCTAGTGATAAGACTACTCCTCGTCAGCATGTGAATAACAAGAAGCATGATAGGACTAAGACTGCTAGTCCTTCTAAGGCTAGAAAGGAGACATTTGTGCCTAAGCTTAAACAGAAATTTGTTAGGCTGTTTACAAGGTCAAATGTTCAGTCATTGAGAAAGTTGAGACAATTAAAATTAAAAATGTTGTTTTGTCTGACAAAGGACAGTTCTACAAGTATGCCGGGCCCAACCAAGTTTGGGTTCCGAAGAAGGTCTAATCTATTTAAAGTGCAGGGCAGTATACAGGTGTAACCGGTAGTGTGGATTCTTGACAGTGGATCATCAAGACATATGACCGGAGATAGAGCCCTGCTATCAAATGTGGATTGAGAAAGCTGGCCCCCTGGTTATCTTTGGAGATACAGTAAAGGTTTATCTGAGGGATATGGCTGTTTGCAAGCCGGGAATGTTATCATTGTAATTTTGTATATTGTGCTAGGTTATTATCAGGAAGCAGTATCCAACATATAGCACCAGTGACGAGACTTGAGAATATTATGACATATCAAGCACCTGCTGCACATTACACTTGGAATTGAACTCTAGTAAGATGTGTACAAGTGTACTACTAGTTGGGAGTCAAAAGAGGAAGTCAGTGCACCACAGTTCATGGACTTTGCAGCTGCAGATCTATTGGACTATGCAATTTCTTCTTCACAATCTCACTTCAGGTTGGTATGAACTAGTATACTGCTCAAGCAATCGTCAAGGACATGGTATGGCACTCTAACAGAAGTTATAATTTTATATGAATAAGTAGAGTCGTCATATTAATAACTATCTTATCACTAAGCACAATCATATTGTTTTATATGTGCAGTGGTATATTGGTTATGCAACATACCAATTAGTATCTAAAGTACTTGACAAGTATCGGTCAATGATATGTTGTTAACATTATGTTGCAGATATTTGTAAGCTTTTGACATGAATGAGAATTACTTAGACTTTACCCTAAGTGATCAATGTTTTATCAAAAAACTCATTCATATTGAAAAACAAAATCAAACTTCTTTCTACATTAGTGATTTCTTATTCATGTAATCTTTTGAAATCACTATTGTAAATCATTTTCTCTCTATTACCATGTTATGTGTTACAATATGGTAATAGAGAGAAAATGATTTACAATAGTGATTTCAAAAGATTTACATGAAATAAGAATCACTAATGTAGAAAGAAGTTTGATTTTGTTTTTCAATATGAATGAGTTTTTGATAAAACATTGATCACTTAGGGTAAAGTCTAAGTAATTCTCATTCATGTCAAAAGCTTACAAATATCTGCAACATAATGTTAACAACATATCATTGACCGATACTTGTCAAGTACTTTAGATACTAATTGGTATGTTGCATAACCAATATACCACTGCACATATAAAACAATATGATTGTGCTTAGTGATAAGATAGTTATTAATATGACGACTCTACTTATTCATATAAAATTATAACTTCTGTTAGAGTGCCATACCATGTCCTTGACGATTGCTTGAGCAGTATACTAGTTCATACCAACCTGAAGTGAGATTGTGAAGAAGAAATTGCATAGTCCAATAGATCTGCAGCTGCAAAGTCCATGAACTGTGGTGCACTGACTTCCTCTTTTGACTCCCAACTAGTAGTACACTTGTACACATCTTACTAGAGTTCAATTCCAAGTGTAATGTGCAGCAGGTGCTTGATATGTCATAATATTCTCAAGTCTCGGTCACTGGTGCTATATGTTGGATACTGCTTCCTGATAATAACCTAGCACAATATACAAAATTACAATGATAACATTCCCGGCTTGCAAAACAGCCATATCCCTCAGATAAACCTTTACTGTTATCTCCAAAGATAACCAGGGGGCCAGCTTTCTCAATCCACATTTGATAGCAGGGCTCTATCTCCGGTCATATGTCTTGATGATCCACTGTCAAGAATCCACACTACCGGTTACACCTGTATACTGCCCTGCACTTTAAATAGATTAGACCTTCTTCGGAACCCAAACTTGGTTGGGCCCGGCATACTTGTAGAACTGTCCTTTGTCAGACAAAACAACATTTTTAATTTAATTGTCTCAACTTTCTCAATGACTGAACATTTGACCTTGTAAACAGCCTTAACAAATTTCTGTTTAAGCTTAGGCACAAATGTCTCCTTTCTAGCCTTAGAAGGACTAGCAGTCTTAGTCCTATCATGCTTCTTGTATTCACATGCTGACGAGGAGTAGTCTTATCACTAGAAGCATGCTTACCATTAAATAAGCATACATCATATTAAAAGCACAAGACATACAATTAGCAACACCACATGCTTTATGAGAGTGATTAACAGCAGGCAATTTATGCATGGTAGACATGGCATTATTGTTATCCAACTCATGTGTGTCTGAGTTAGTCTCAGTTGCTTTCACAACTTTGACTGGAACTTTCGACTCACTTGACTTGGAAACAATCTTCTCATAAGCATGATCCTCAGCACGTATTTCTTCTTGAATAACAGAAGAGGTCGCATCAAATGGTTCAACAATTGATGCTTTATAGAGGGGTTCATCAACACCCTTAAGCACATGTGGTACTTCCCTCCCTTTAGCACAGACATGAGGAGGGGAGTTTATGCCTAATTCTCCAATAGCAGCATTGTAATCATAACCTATTCCAGATGTTTGATTAACAGCTTGCTTACTGTAGAACTATTTAGCCTTCGAACAAGAATTAAAGTAGGCTCTAACCTTAGTCTCAAGACCGGTGATCTTGTCTTTGAGAATAGTTTCGAGTTTTCTATAACAGTCAACTCTATTCTCTAGAAAAGATACCTGTTCTTTTAATTTGTCTTGATTAATGTGCACAAGTCTTAATTCATTGACCTCTTTCTCAAGGTCTGTGATCTGTAAACTTAACAGTTCATTATCACGACGTACACAATCTAAGTTACCTCTTAGATGATAAACCATTTCAGCATCAGAAAGTTTTACCTCTATTCTTGACGATGAAGCTTTTCCATCAATAGCCATAAGAGCAAGATTTCCTTTTCTTCATCTTCACTGTCAGTATCATCCCAGCTTCTTCCCTTTGGCAGATAAGCCCTTTCAGAGTTCTTTCTTACTTGCTTTGGCTTCCTACATTCTGTGGCAAAGTGTCCCAACTCATTGCAGTTATAGCATCTATGGTGCTTCGATCAACCATCCCTATTTTGTACCCACCACTGCTGGTGTTAGAGGATGAAGATCCACCTTTCTGGAATTTGTTGTAGTTGGACTTGTACTTAAGCTTGGGATTCCTCCTGAATCTGACATTAGAGAATCTCTTGACAATTTGGGCCATTGATTCATCTTCCAATTGCTCCAGCTCTTCCAAGGAATAAAAATCATCACTTGATTGATTTGTAGTAGGAGGATCATATTCTGCTACTAACTCATTTTCCTCACCCTTGGAAAACTGTACCATTCTTTCTAACTGTTGAGATTGTTGTTGTTGTTGACCTTCAGCTACAAGTGCAGTAGATGTGCTGACCATTCTATCCTTCCCGTAGACTTCCTTCTGTTGAATCTGCTCCAACTCATAGGTTTTTAACACTCCATAGAGCCTGTCCAAAGAAATCTCACTCAGATCTCTAGCTTCTCTAATGGCAGTGATTCTATGTTCAAGATGAGCTGGTAGTGTTAAAAGGAACTTTTGTTGACCTCCCTGATTGAATAATACTTTCCATTGATGTTCAGGTTATTGATCAACGCATTGTACCTCTCAAACACTTCAGTAATTCCTTCTCCTGGATTTGATTTGAAATGCTCATATTCAGAGGTTAGGATTTCCAACTTGTTCTCCCTAACTTCCTCTGTGCCTTCATTAATTACCTCAATAGTTTCCCACATGTGTTTAGAATTTTTACAGTTCATCACATGTCTGTTCATCAAAGGATCAAGGGAATCAATTAATAATAATTGAAGGCTGGCATCCAAGGAGGCTTCTTCCTTCTCAGCAGGAGTAAAATCTTCGAGCTTTTTTGGATAGGTTCTAGCTTTAGTAGTCACCACACCATCTATTATTACCTCCGGTTCAATAACCATCGGAGTTTTTATACCCTTCTTTAACAAGTTTGAATATTTGGGATTTGCAACTTGTAAAAATAATAGCATCTTCTTCTTCCACATGATATAATTCTCTTTATCAAATTATGGAATATTAACGGTTCCAACTTTATGTGAAGTCATTATGAATTTTGAATAAATAAAAATTCAAGGAGTTGAAAAATCACAAAAGTCTAGGATCTTGATTTGTTCGTTAATCAGAAGGCTCTGATACCAATTGTTAGGTCCCAATTTGTTTGTAGAAGGGGGGGTTGAATACAAACAGTACCAAATAATCGAATAAATGCGGAATAAAAAATGTGAAACAAAATTCAAGTTAAATAAAAATATTATTAAACTTGAAAGGTGTTACAACAACTGTATCGATTACAAGGTATTAATCTCAAATCAATTATCACAAATCTAGAATAAATTCGACATGAATTTTTTCTATTTTTGCAATAATTAGAATCAAATGCTAAACGCGATTTGAGATTAAGTTCTAGGGATTTTGATCCGCTAGATTGTTACACAAGAACAAGAGAATGATTTCTAGTTGATTGGATTTAACTTTGCAATCTAGAAATTGATCTTTGAATTTCAGCAGAGAACAATGAAATATTTCTTAGGCGGCTGCTGTGTTCTTGTTTTTTGTTTGTTGGATTGGATTCTGTAAGAGTGTTGATCAATAAAAGTCTTCTGCTTCTTTTATCAAACACCGAACTGAAAAATGTACTGGCATGACAATCTCTTTGGCCAGCAAGACTTTCGGTATGACAATATTTACAACTAGCAAGACAATCAAAATGAACTAGCAAGACTTTCGGTATGACTATCTCATATTAGTTCAAATAAATTGTCTTGCTGAATTAATAACAGATTTTAATCTAAACAGAAATTCTAATAAGACAATTAAATATATTGGCATGACTTTCGGTATGACTATCAATTGTCATACCGATTGTCATACTAGTTCAAATGAATTGTCTTGTTTTGAATTTAAGCAGATTTTAAACCAATTAAAATCTTGTAAATCCTCAATATTAATTCTAAATTAATTAATCAATTTAATTCAATTAATCAATAAATTAATTTTGCAGATATAATTTATTTTCTTAATTAAATTATATGACTTAATTAGTTAATAGAGAATTAATACTAACCCTGAGCAGCATCCATTCTTCTGACAATCTTCTGAAAATCACTGAGACTTATGAATCAATTCCGCCACTTCAACGTTGACACTCGATGTACTGTCTGGTTCATGA
>NW_027421677.1:0-59763 GCF_009905375.1 Apium graveolens
TATCAAGATACAACACATCTCAAGAAGCATCTGAACATACATCTGGCTCTTCAAGTTCTGATTCGTCAAGTTCTGATTAGCCAAGTTCTGATAGTTCTGAAAACTTAAATTATGAAGGATCCAACTCAGAGAGCATAGTTTCAGGGGAGCATCAGAAAATATTGATGAAGATAGCATGGATCATGGGGGATCATCCAATTCTAGAGAAAACCTTCCATCTGCAAGGAAGTGGTCTAAATAACATACACCTGCCTTAATTATTGGAAATCCTGATGCAGGTGTCAGAACTAGAACAGCTACTTCAATTGAATGTCTTTACAATTCTTTTCTTTCTCAGACTGAACCAAAGAAAGTGGAAGAAGCTCTTCAAGATGCTGATTGGGTGCAAGCAATGCAGGAAGAGTTAAATGAATTTAAAAGAAACAAAGTCTGGACCCTAGTGCCAAGACCAAAGAACAGATCTGTTGTTGGTACAAAATGGGTATTCAGAAAAAAAAACTGACAGTGATGGCATAATTACAAGGAATAAGGCAAGGTTGGTTGCAAAAGGATATTCTCAACATGTGGGAATTGATTATGATGAAACATTTGCACTAGTTGCTAGATTGGAAGCCATAAGGATATTTTTGGCTTATGCTGCTCACAAAAAGTTTACCGTCTTTCAAATGGATGTGAAAAGTGCTTTTCTTAATGGAGAATTGGAGGAGGAAGTATATGTTGAACAACCTCCAGGCTTTGTAGATCCCAAATATCCTAATCATGTCTACAGGCTTGATAAAGCACTTTATGGCCTTAAGCAAGCTCCAAGAGCATGGTATGAGACATTAGCTCAGTTTTTTCTGGAAAGTGGATTTAACAGAGGAACTATAGACAAAACACTGTTCTACCTCAACCATGGAAAGGACTTACTTCTGGTTTAGATATATGTTAATGATATCATCTTTGGTTCTACAAATGACAAACTTTGCAAGAAGTTTGCCAAACTGATGCAGTCAAGATATCAAATGAGTATGATGGGGGAACTTAGCTATTTTCTGGGCCTTCAAGTCAAGCATAATGAAGAAGACACTTTTATTTGTCAAACCAAGTACACCAGAAATTTGCTGAAGAAATTTGGAATGCAAGATTGTTCAAGTGCATCCACTCACATGGCCACTGCAACAAAACTGGATAAGGATATTGGTAAATCAGTAAATATACTGATTATAGAGGTATGATTGGTTCTCTACTATATCTAACTGCTAGTAGACCTGATATCATGTATGCTACCTGTCTTTGTGCAAGATTTCAAGCAGATCCAAGAGAACCTCACTTAACAGCTGTGAATAGAATTTTCAAGTATCTTAAAGGAACAGCTGATCTGGGATTGTGGTATCCCAGAGAATTAGATTTTAAACTAATAGGTTACTCAGATGCAGATTTTGCAGGTTGCAAAATTGACAGGAAAAGCACAAGTGGAAGCTGCCAATTTCTTGGAGGCAGATTGGTTTCTTGGTTTAGCAAGAAACAAAAGTCAATTTCCACATCAACTGCTGAAACAGAGTACATTGCTGCAGGAAGCTGTTGTGCACAGATTCTTTGGATGAAGAATCAGTTACTAGATTATGGGTTAACATATTTTAAAATCCCTATTTACTGTGATAATCAAAGTGCTATTTCTATGACAGGTAATCCAGTTCAACACTCAATGACAAAGTATATCAGCATTAGGTACCACTTCATAAGGGAACATGTGGATGAAGGTATAGTGGAATTGCACTTTGTTCCAACAGATCAACAACTAGCAGATATCTTCACAAAACCACTATGTGAAGCTACTTTTACAAGATTGGTAAATGAACTTGGAATGGTTTCAGGTTCTTTCTCTAAATCTGCTTAGCTCTTGTTCTGATGCATCAGACTTTATGATCAGTATTTACAGAAATTACTCTCTTTGTATTCTGTGCTTAATTGAAAATTGTTTAAGTACTGATTGTTGTCTGATGTGAATTTCTAAACTCTGATAGTGATATGACTGTTTATGTGACTATTCAATCCTATGAGGATAACTATGCTAGATGCTGACCTAGTAGTCTTTAATATACTAGAGATCCCACGTTAGAAGTAATTATTTATGTGGAAATCTATTGACACAAGCATATTCTGATATTGAGCTTAGTTAAGTTTACTTTGTCTATCTTATCACTAAGTCAAAAACTAGAATAATGCTTCTCATCTATTAAGTTCTGATGTTAGTAAATCTGTTGAATGTACTAAGTGCTGATAAACCTCACTTATCAAAAGAAAAAGGAAAATAACAAGGAATAAAAATCAGGTACTCCTTTGAGATCTAAAGTAAAAATGTGGAAGGGACGACCCAAGTAGATTGCTGGTATTAAGTAATATGCATCAGAAAAAGCAAAAATAAATATTTTTCTTGGTGACTTTTCACACTCTATAATTACTGGAGAAATACTCTGATAATATCATAAATTCTGATAAGCAGTTGTAACTCACTTACACTGAGAAGCCACTGTAAAATGGAATTTCAAAAGATGCATAAAATAAACACAACAATAGTTGAGGTGGACTCATGCATGAACTCATTCAAAAGTAGGCTTCAGAATAATGATATATTTTAAGTAAAGTTCTAAGTTATGCCTTATTTCTAAGATGTACTGAAGTGAATCAGACTTTACTCTTTGTCTGATATTTTGCTTAATGCACACACTTACACTCCATATGAATGATGAAAATTACTGTGGCGTTCAATGTTGTTTTAGATGAACAGTTTATGTGTCAGATTGCATAAATTCTGAGGACAAGTTCTAATGGAAGTTCTGATGGTTAAGTTCTGAAGAATCAACATCAGAATTTGTGTTAAGAATTACGGAGATAGGCATTTACTTTTTGAGTTAAGAAATCATGTTCTGATGACTTAAGTTCTGATATAAGTCTAAGTGCTGATATTAAATTCTGATTCTTTACTTGACTTATTTGTGGTTAAAATCTGCAACGGTCTTATTTTAATTCAGAATATGTTTGGGTGGAATATTAACAGTCAATATAATTAGGGTTAGTGGAACACGTCCATGCACAGTAATATTTACTTGTTTCTTGTGCGTATTAAACCCTATTTTACACTTCCAATGACTGTTTTTCTTCTTCCCAGTCTAGGGAGACAAGGTAGAATTATTTCTACCTATCCGCATTAAATTATCCTCGCGTCTCCTGGCATTCTATTGCCTATATAAACCATCACCTCACATCAGCCTACACATCCTTTCTTTTCTCACATACTCACTTTCTTTTCCTTCATACCAACACAATCATGGTTAACTACAATATGTTTTTAAACTATGAGACCTTCAACATGGAGTTGAGCTGTGAGGACTGGCAGCAGGAATGGCACGTAACTGTCATTCCTGATGAGATTTGGGACTCGGTTCCCCAGGAGGTTCTCACACACCTCCTGTTCTTTTACATGGAATACCATCGCCATCTGGAGCGATTGGAAGAAGAAAGGTTGGAAGCTCTCCTCCAACAAGAGCGAATCATTCGACTCGCTATTCTTTTTGTAGAGAGTCGGAAGAAGAAATAATGTGTTTTCTTCTTCCTGTTTTTCTTCATCATCAGCTTTGTCCGGCTTCTTAGCCAAGGAAAAAGTTGTTGATGTTAGGTTTAGTAGCTTAGGACAGTCTTGTAATGTTCTGATGTAATTTTCAATATCGTGAATGTATTCTCTTAATATATTAATGGAATTTTATATTTTTGCAAGATTTTGTCCCTGAGATGTTTTAAATTCTACTGAATTTTTAAATCCTGATATATCCATATTCTATTGACCATTTTAATTACTGATATAAATTAAGTTCTGGTTTTAAAATATCAGTACTTGTTTACTTGATTTTTATTTTTTTTGGTCATTCTCACACTTGAATATTTTTACAGAATATTGGTTTTATAGTGAAATTGATTAAATAAGTGGGAACAGTTTAAATTTTGAATTAAAACTGACTTACCTCAATTAATGGGATTACTTGGTAAGTGGAACTGTTTTTCCTTGAAAAACTGCATGTGATATGTAATGATTACTATTTTCCCGTGCCCATTAACTATTCATTATTACTGCATGTCTGACATGTGTCCAACGGTTCTTTTTTTTAACCAAGTATAAGTAAGAGAGAGAGAAGATTATACAATCTTTTATTTACTTTTACACTTTATCTCTCTTTCTTTGCTTTTACTCTCTTTCATCTCCTGACGATTGTTTTTCATACAGACATTTTATCAAACACCTTACACGCAATCTTAATTTTCAATTTTTATCATGGCACCTAAGGATTTGATCATCGTTGGAGCCAAGTTCGTTCCCAACAATTATGCTGCCATCTTAAATCATGATGAAGCTCTATCTGAGTTGCACTTTATGCAAGATCTTCTTGCACACAGTGAAATTGGGTATGCATTGACCCAGCCACCAGTCTTTTCAAGCCAACAAGTTCTGACGTTTTGGCGGACTGGGCATTTTGATAATGGTGGTGCTAATGGTACTCCCATCATTGTTTTTGAAGTGGATGATTCTGAACATGTGGTAACTCCTGGAACAGTTCATCAAGCTCTACGTTTACCAGAAGGCTGCATTTTCTCAACACCGGAGGAACCAGTTCTATAGCAGCTCATGGCCAATTTGGTGTATGAGAAGAGTTTGGCTAAGCTTGGATAGTTGAAACGAGCTTATATCAGAAAGGAATGGAGCTTTTTCTTTGACTGCATCACTAAAGCCTTCGGGAATAAGTGTTCCAACTTTGATGCCATTCCAATAATGAGTCAGCACATCGGGTATGCTATTATAAACCAAACTCATTTTGATTTTGCAAGTGTTGTGCTAGGTTTTATAGGGGATAGGATGACAGAGGATAGGAATGTTGTCTACTTTGCTAGATTCTGTCAGCTTATATATAATTTCTGATGTGCTGATGAACCCCAACCTACCACTGACTTATTTCCACCCTTTAAACTTGCAAAACGTGCTTTTAATGACTTGGTAAATGTTGACCTTAAGAAAACGGTGGTTAGACCTTTACAGATTCCTCAGTCTGTAAAATAGATCCTGGTAAATGCTGATCCTCAAACCTATAGATCTGTTTATCCTGATGTTCAACCTACCACCACATCCCAAACACCACACCAACCATCAGAACATACCACACATACATCTATACCTCAACCCTCTCTCAAAACATATCTCAAAACTTATCTCACACCTTCACAGACAGCTCAACCTTCATCCTCAGCACCTACTGTAAAGCCTTCAACTTCCAAACCCAAGAGGACAAAGATTGTTCCTCAGACACCATAGAAGAGAAGGAGGATTGTTCTGAGAGATGAGTCATATAGTGAGGAATAGGTTTCTACATCAGAACCTATTGTTAAAGAAGCTGAGAAGGTCCCTTCTCAGAAGGATATCGGAATTGGGGGATCTAAGCTTCTCAAAAGGCTTAGAAGAATGACTTCTGCTAAACCTCCCAAGGAATCCCCACCTTCAAAGAGATAAAAGAAATAGAGAGCTAAAAGGCCAGCTTCAGATGATGAGGAAGCAACACCTAAGGAAGGAGATCAGGAATCTCTGATCTCCAAAGAACCAGAATTTACTAAAGCTACTGCATCTCCCTCTTCATTGTCCCCAACTCAGGAAGCTGCTACATACAAGGCAAACACACCATCTGTGTCTCTTGTACATGAAATTGTATCTCCTGTAGACCCAGGCACAAGTGCTGAAATTGATATTCATAACCTGGTTGTGCCTGAAGTTCTCTACTTAGAAGCTCCAACAGCAATTAATCCATCAACAACACCTTTTACTGATGCTACTCAAACTCCAGAATTTTCTATAACACCTTCTCTGCATCTAGATGTTGATGATCAGAATATAGGTGAGCATCATGATATGGCTGTTGATCAGAACTTGGAAACAGATCAGCACTTAGAGGATGATGATGAAGCCTCAATTGCATCTCATACTGTTGTTTTATCAGAAGATGCTG
This sequence comes from Apium graveolens, assembly GCF_009905375.1. Taxonomy (NCBI): domain Eukaryota; kingdom Viridiplantae; phylum Streptophyta; class Magnoliopsida; order Apiales; family Apiaceae; genus Apium; species Apium graveolens. Next base: position 6,027 of record NW_027421677.1, read on the forward strand.
ATTCTGTCAGTTCTGATGCTTCAAATGCTAATACTACTGGTGATGCTGGTATTAATGCAGATGCTGATGAAGCTGGTCCTTCAGGACATGCACCTCCTGTTACGACCGGCATTTTATGTAATATTATTTGTGAATTTGGTATAATATTAAGTCAAATGAAAATATATTCAATGATTGTACGTTTGTGTGAGTGAAAATTTCTGCATTATAAATTTGCTTTGGGTAGTATATGATTTTTCAAAGCAAGAGTTTATTTAATTTCTTTATTTTTGATTTATAAGGAATATTCTAAGCTTTGGAAAAATCTTCTTTTAAAAGGCATTTTGATCACAAATTTTGAAAATGATTTTATAAAGTCTCTAAAAATCCAAGTTATTTTATGGTATAAATTTTATAATTTTTGAACTTGTATTTTATTTTATAAAAATAAATCTTTACAAATTTTATTTGTTATAATTATCAAATTACATGAATAACCTTGCATGCAAACTCTCTTTCTATTCTCTCAAAGGGCAAATAAGACTTTTCCAACCCCACTAACTCATTTGATTATTACCAAATTACTACCTTAGCCTTGCATGCAAAATGGCCTAACTTTAGCCAAGGGACATTTTTGTAAGTTCTCACTTCCACTCATTATTTGTCAACCAAATAGCATAAAACAAACAAATCAAAGTGGAGAGAAGTCATTCATCATTTCACACTCCAACACACCACAAAAATTTCTCTCTTCCCCTTCCTCCCTTTTGCTCTCGGCCGAACCCCATTTCCCCCACTCCCTTCCATTTTTCATTCCATTTCTCATCTTCCCTAGTGTAATTCTTTCACCTACATTTATTTTATATACTTCCCAAGAGTTTTGTGATTTGGAAGATGAAGTTTCATGGTTGCATGTGTAGTTTTGTGTGATCTCCAAAGAGAAACTCTTGATTCTTATGAATTCAAGAGCTCTCTATGAGATATATTATGTATATGTGCTAACTAAGTGTTTTATGGAGATATCATGCTTTAAAATCCTTTGCATGCTACTGAAATCTCATTATAAATTTATGTTTAGCCATGCATGCTAGTTTTAAGACATTAAAATGATGATCAACCATGTTTTGCATGCTATTCTTTTCGAAATCATGTTGTTATCTATAAAATTCGAAATAGATGTGCTTAAATAGATTATTTCCATGATGAATTTCTTATTAATACTTAAAAGGAGTTATATTTCATAATTATTAAGGATAAGTATTAGGTGCAAGTCGATTTTGCAAGCATTTACAACTTTATGCCTAGCCGAAATCTTGTTATGTGCTTTCCATGAGTTGCATGTTATATATTTAGTTGCATGTTGTTGTTTTTAGGCATGGATGATCTCACCCAATGTTATTTTGAGAATAAAGGAGTTAGTTCAGTAGATTACCATGTATAAGTCTTGGTTTAAGTATTGAGTTTTTGTTAGTTGAGTTGTCAAGTCAAAACCTTGGAAAAATGAGAGTTATAGTTTCTGCAGAAAAATCAGTTTAGTACCCTGAGGTTTAGAGTGAGTTTTGACCATGTCATTGATGTGCACTTTGAGGCCCAAGCTACCAGAAGTTAGTATGGGGAGTATATAATAGGTTTTAGGAGTTGGTTGGAGGTTTGCATGTCATTTGGTTAGGTGCACAAGTAGAATAACAAAATCTGTCCAGCAGGGGACAGTTTTGTTGCAACTTAGAAATAGGGAGATTTGGCCATGTCATGGGTAGGCCCTCATTAGGCCCAATTGGGCCTTAGTTAGAGGGTATGTCAGAGAAGTTTTTCCAACCATAGTTCATAGAATATGAGCTAGAACCATGTGTCACAAGTTAATTCAAGTCAGGACATTTTCTGCCCAGAAAAACAGGGGAACCTTGGACTTTTAGCTTAGGCCCAAGAAGGCCCAAGCCAGGCCTTTGAGCCACATCAAGCTTGTGAGATGCCCTTAGGTCAGGAGAGTCTTGTGTAAAAATTTTGAAGAAAAACTTGTAGTTTAAGAGTGTCTAATGCACTCAAGAAACCTTAGTTACCATTCTGAAATTTGCACCAGTGAGCACTTTCACTTACCACATAGTTTTAGAACACTTAGAAGTGAGTATTAGGTCAACCACCATAGTTGTAAGATAGTATAAGGTCAGTAGAGAAAAAGGCACAAGTGAGGGTCAATAGGTTTTGGATAATTTAGGAAAGGCACATTGAGTTAGGAAACCCAAATTTGAAGACTTTGTTTAGTTAGTGACCAAGTGACTTAAGTGGTGAGTCGAGATCATCCAAGCCTAGTGTGGCATTATGGTGTATATGATGTTATTTGGTATTAATATACGATATGTGATTATATGGCTACGTGTGTACATTTGAAAATATAATGGTGGATATGAATTAAGTGCGTATAGGCCTAAGTGCCATCCATGTTTAATTTCGGGTTGTAAATAGGTTAAGATGGTAAGAATATATTATAATGAGGATTATTATTATTTATGTAGGATCTCGAGAGGAGGGAAAACTTGCCATAAAAGTCGAGTGAAGCTCCAGTTGTTGCTCCTACCAGTCAGACCAGACCAGTCTATCTCAAGGCAAGTGATTCAACTTGACCTTCGTATTTACTGTAAACAGTTCATATATATATCGATGCAATTATCCTGAGTCATTTTGATATATTTAAATCAAGCGTATCTTTTGTTTATCTTTGAGTTACATAGAGATGCCATGAACCCTCGAGTACGTATTGCAAGTAGTTCAAAGGTCTTTCATGATAGTTTAATGCCATGATAAAATAGAGATTTGTTATGATACCTTATTGATCCTTTTGATTATCATGCTATTGATCCCTGAGAAATCTTGATATTGCACCCTGATGCTTTGATTCAACTCTTGAAATAACCTCGATAGAAACTTTATCTTGATACCTAAAAGCCAATCATTTCTTAAATTCATTCATGATTGTTTGATAACCCTATCCTTACCCTAAAGCTTGATACCCTGTTATATCTTGAGCTGATGATCACTTTCTTTATATTTTAACACCTCTATCCTATTGGAACCAGTGATGCTTATCTTCTTGATGTTCTAATACCTATACCTTGTCTACAACCATTGCTTTAAGCCTAGTTTGGCATTACTCTTTCATATTATCCAATAGCCTTGCTCAATTTCCTTGTCAAAGTTCTTGTTTATGGAAACCTCTCAATTACCCTAATATAGTAAAGTCTAGTGGATCATGGCCCTGAGATTTAGTGTCATATTTCCAGTGTTTCAAGTTGATCTATAATCCCTTGATAAAAATGATTACAGTCGAAAGAGATTTTGTCATAAATCGGCATCAGTTTTTTTTAAAATGATTAAAATGTGGATTTTTCAGTCCCAAAGGGGGATAAATGTTTTCTTTGAATGGTGGATCTGGACTGAGACGCGAGTCCTTTCCACACTTATATTAGGCTTAAAAGTTGCCTAGGGATTCCCAATAATGTTTTAGAACCCAGCGAGGTTCGGGATTACTTCGCGGCTGATCACCGGCTGTAATCCGTAGCGTCATAAAATGATTTTGATTAAGAATGATTTTTAAAATTTGTTTTGATGCAAGTAAAATGATGCCAACTCACATAAGTTTTATCTCTCGTTATCATTGATTATGACTTTCCATTGTCATTCCTAAAGGTATATCTCGATTTATGTTTTGCGTTGTACTATTAGCACTTGTTGAGCTTTTGGCTCACTTCTTGCTTTACCCTTATATTACAGCTAGCAGCTATGGTTAGATTCAAGCAGACTGCCCGTAAGACCTGTGATGCTGATGCTTATGTTCGAGCTCAGGTAGAATAAGTAATAATAGTTGTGTGAGGACTCGGTATTTGTAATCAGATGTAATAGTTGGTAGTGTTGGGCTGTTCCAAACCCTAAACTGTAAGATCTTGGATTTTGGTTGTGTATCCTTCATTAAAATGATGTAATAGCTATATTTATTTCGCTATTTAAGTTGGGGGTGTGACAGGTTTTGGTATCAGAGCTACGGTTTAGAGTCCCTGGACAGCCCAAATAGGTTATAGGATTTGTGTGTAGGTTATAGATATTATGCGAGAGAGTAGGTTAAGTAAATTATTATTAATACTCCTCTTATTGGTTGTCAGCAAAGGGCGCATTCCTCGTCATCCTCTGGGTCGGACGACACTATTATTTTCTCCGTGTATGCTGAGTTGAGGCGCGAGTTCGACATGCTTCAGGGCAAGTACGACCGACTGATAGACCGACTGAAGAACGTGTATCCGGACAGTCGAAACTACGAAGGGAAGCCCAAGGAGCAGATGACTGCGAGACTTGAGACCTTGGTTCAGTACGTCAACACTAAGCTTGAGGAGATGCCAGCGCACCGGGACCGTACCAGCCAGTATGTCATTCAGATGGTGGCGGATGAGCTCCAGAGCATTGTGAAGACGCTTCGAGAGGAAAAGACTACCAAGCCCCGTTCAGATGGAGTGGAGCCTTAGTTCTTTCCATTTACCTTTCATGTTGTTGTACTATCAGACTCTATGGAATCCCCAGTTGTTTCCGTCTTTCCTTTAAATAAGCCTGTTATTCCTAGAATCAGACTATGTCCCAATCCTATGTACTGTGACCTTTAAAAATTTCAATAATTATGTGCTATTGTTCCATTTGCTCTCAACTGTTATTTTATGTTTTTATCATCATATCTGCTTAATTTGGAAACTTGACCCCATATGTAAATGAGAATGTCATGCGATACCCTCGAATCATTTTATCATTCATATTTGTTATGACATAACTCTTATTTCAGGATCATGCCTCCCAAAAAGAAGAACCCAACAACCACCTTCACCACAGACCCAAATATTCTTCGACTACTGGAAACCTTGCAACAGCAAACCAATGCTATAGCTCAACAACAACTAACCCTTCAACAACGAATTGAAAACCAAGATAACCGTGAGCCACACCAACCACCTGAACCACCAGTACCACCTAGACAAATTGTCACTTTCAAAGCTTTTCAGAATGTGAATCCACCTGTATTTCATGATACCACTGATCCAGTGATAGCAAACACCTGGATCAAGGAGATGGAAAGGGCTTTTGAGTTGGTACAGTTAGGAGACGATCAGAAGACGCCGTATGCCACTTACTTCTTGAAGGGAGAAGTCATCTATTGGTGGGAATCAGTAAAAGCTATGGAAGTCACTCAGCAGGTTTCTTGGGAGAGATTTAAAAAGTTATTTCTGGACAAGTATTACCCTAAGTACATGCAGAATCAGATGGAGCTAAAATTTCTTGAGTTGAAGCAAGGGAACATGACTGTATTGGAGTATGAGAAGAAGTTCACTGAGTTGTCAAGGTTTGTGACAAAGTATACCAGCACTGAGGAGGAAAAAGCAAAGAAATTTCAGCAAGGATTGGAGCCTTGGATCAGAGATAGGGTGGCTATGTTTGAGCTTGAAACTTATGCGGGAGTAGTACAGAAAGCTGCTCTGATTGAGAATAATGGGATGCAGTCAAGGAAAGAGAGGGATAACAAGAAGAGGAAGGTTCCATTTTATGGAGAAAAGTCTGAAGCTGGAAGTTCGCAAGATCGGAATGTAAAGAGGATTGGTTTCCAGAAGGGCGGAAATTTTCAAAGGAAGGGAAATTTGGGCAAAAGGCAAGAATCAAAAGGGAACAATCAGGCAAGCCAAGGGCAAGTTGGAGAAAACAGGTTCCAGAGGCCAGAATGCAAGCACTGTGGAAGAAGGCACCCCGGAGTATGCAATAAGCTGAGTATGACCTGTTATAGGTGCAATCAGAAGGGACATTTGGCAAACGAGTGCAAGATGCCGAAGCCAGGAGTTACGTGTTACAAGTGTGGGAAGACTGGACACATGGCTAGGGAGTGTAAGGCAACAGGACCAGTCAGAGCTCTGATGAACGTGGCAAGTACCAGTGCAAGCGTGCCAGCTGAGGTATTGGCGTTACCTCCACCACCCGCACCAACCCCGCAAGCAACAACAAGGACATTTGATCTAAAGATGAAAGATGCTGTTCAGAATTCTGAGGTGATAGCAGGTACACTTTTACTCAATAATGTCAAAGCTAAAGTATTGATTGATTCGGGAGCAACAAGATCTTTCATATCAGAATCTTTTGTTGATAAGCTCCAATGTGATAAAACGGTTATGAGTGAGGTAGTAAATGTGGTAATTGCGAACCAAGAGAAGATTCATGTGAATCAATTTTGTCCAAAATGTGAGATTGATATTTCGGGATATAAGTTCTCAGCCGACTTGATACTCTTCAAGCTGGGAGAGTTTGATATAATTTTAGGAATGGATTGGTTAGGAGAGAATAGCGCTCAGATAAATTGTAAGACCAAGAGAGTGTATTTAAAGACGAAGAGTGGAGAGAAGGTAGTATTTAAGGGGCAGAGGCAAGGGCAACTATTTCTTACAATTATTCAGGCTAAGAAGTTACTTAGAAAAGGTTGTGAGTCGTTCCTAGCATATGTAGTGGATTCAGAGAGAGGCAGCCCCAGCATGGAAGATATTCTTGTAGTTAATGAGTTCCCCGATGTGTTTCCCGATGAACTACCAGGCTTACCACCAGATCGACAAATTGAGTTCGAGATCAACCTTGCTCCAGGCACGGAACCAGTTTCAAAGGCTCCGTATAGGATGGCACCAGCAGAAATGAAAGAGTTGGCGAGCCAGCTACAAGAATTATTGGATAAGGGAGTGATACGACCAAGTACGTCGCCATGGGGAGCACCTGTTCTCTTTGTGAAGAAGAAAGATGGGAGTATGCGTCTATGCATAGATTACCGGGAGTTGAATAAAGTAACGATCAAGAACCGCTACCCGCTACCAAGGATAGATGACCTTTTTGATCAGTTAAAGGGAGCAAAATGCTTTTCGAAGATTGATTTGAGATCGGGATACCATCAATTAAAGATCAAGGAAGAAGATATTCCCAAGACCGCATTTAGGACCAGATATGGGCATTATGAATTCCTAGTAATGCCGTTTGGATTGACCAACGCTCCGGCCGCATTTATGGATCTGATGAATCGAGTATTTAAGAAGTATTTGGATAAATTTGTCGTGATATTTATTGATGACATCCTTATTTATTCTAAGTCGGAAGAAGAACATATGCAGCACCTCTGGATAGCATTGGAGATACTCCGACAAGAGAAGTTGTATGCCAAGTTTACCAAATGTGAGTTTTGGTTAAAGGAAGTTCAATTTTTGGGGCATGTTATTGGAAATGAGGGAGTTAAAGTGGATCCGGTGAAGATTGAGGCAGTTATGAGTTGGGAGAGGCCAAAGACTCCTACGGAAGTATGAAGTTTTCTAGGATTGGCCGGATACTATAGAAGATTCGTCAAGGATTTCTCGAAGATCGCCACGCCATTGACCAAGTTAACCAGAAAGAATCAAAAGTTTGAATGGAGTGCAGAATGTGAAAATAGCTTTCAAGAGTTAAAACAGAAGTTGGTAACAGCTCCGGTGTTGGTACTTCCAGATGATCAAGGGAATTTTGTAATATTCAGCGACGCTTCACATAAGGGTTTGGGTTGTGTGTTGATGCAACACAGTAAGGTAATAGCATATGCGTCAAGACAGTTGAAGCCGCACGAGTTAAAGTATCCGACGCATGACTTGGAACTAGCCGCCATAGTGTTCGCACTCAAGATTTGGAGACACTATCTCTATGGAGAGAAGTGTGAAATCTACACGGATCACAAGAGTTTAAAGTACATTTTTACTCAGAAAGAGCTCAATATGAGGCAGAGGAGATGGCTGGAATTGATCAAGGACTATGACTGTTCGATAAATTACCATCCTGGAAAGGCGAACGTAGTGGCCGATGCGCTGAGTCGGAAGGAGAGATTGAATATGATGATAACATCAAAAGAGTTATCTGAAGAAATCGGAAAATTTGAATTGGAACTTTGTGCTTATGGGAAAGTCAAAGAAGTTTGTCGTGCAATGACCTTTCAGCCAACACTAATGGAAAAGATAAAGAAGTGTCAAGAGGAAGTAATGGAAAAAGAGAAAAATCAGTTATCTGGAGAAGAGATTAATACTAAAAGGGATGAGCAAGGAATACTAAGGTTTTCATCCAGAATATGGATTCCTCATGTACCTGAATTAAAGAATAAGATCCTCCATGAAGCCCACCATTCGAAATTTTCAATCCACCCGGGAAGCACCAAGATGTATCAAGACTTAAAGAAGAACTTTTGGTGGCCAAATATGAAGCGAGACGTGGCAGAATGGGTTGCGAAGTGCTATACTTGTCAGAAAGTAAAGGCAGAACATCAACGACCAAGCGGATTAATTCAGCCCCTGAAGATTCCAGAATGGAAATGGGAAAATATCGCTATGGACTTTATAGTAGGACTACCGCGAACAAAATCCGGACATGACGCAATATGGGTTATAATTGATCGTCTTACGAAGTCGGCGCATTTCCTTCCAATAAATGAGAAGTCGTCACTGGACAAGTTGGTTCATCTGTATGTGCACGAAATCGTATTAAGGCATGGAGTACCCGTATCAATAGTTTCAGACAGAGATCCCCGATTTAACTCGAGATTCTGGAAGCAATTCCAGGAATATCTTGGCACGAAGTTGAATATGAGCACGGCGTATCACCCGCAGACTGATGGTCAGAGCGAAAGGACGATTCAAATAATCGAAGACATGTTGCGCAGTTGTGCAATCGATTTTGCAGGAAGTTGGGACGACCACCTGCCATTGATTGAATTCTCATATAACAACAGCTATCATTCCAGTATCGGCATGCCACCATATGAAGCTTTGTACGGGCGAAAATGTAGATCACCAACAAGTTGGGATGAAGTAGGAGAAGGAAGAATTCTCGGCTCAGAATTGGTACAACAGTTGCATGACTCAGTCAAGTTAATTCAGAAAAGGTTGCTTGCTGCTCAAGATAGACAGAGGAAGTATGCGGATCCAGCGCGTAAGGATGTTCAATTCCAAATTGGCGAAGCTGTGTTGCTAAAGGTGTCACCTAGGAAAGGGTTGATGAGATATGGCAAGAAAGGAAAGTTAGCACCTAGATACATAGGTCCTTTTGAGATTTTGAGTCAAGTAGGAAAGGTGGCCTACGAGTTGGCCTTACCACCTCAGTATCGGCATGTGCATAACGTGTTCCATGTGTCGTTACTTAAGAAATATAATCCTGACACTAGCCATGTGATAGAATATGAACCCGTAGAAATTCAGGCAGACCTGTCATTTGTGGAGCAACCGGTTAAAATACTCGACTGGCAAGTAAAGAGTCTTAGAAATAAGTCAGTAAAGTTAGTAAAAGTACTTTGGAGGAACCCTAAGGTCGAAGAGTCGACTTGGGAGTTAGAGTCTGATATGCGTTCCCGGTATCCTCATCTGTTCTCTTAGATTCTGGGGACAGAATCCCTTAAGGGGGAGAGGATGTTACGACCGGCATTTTATGTAATATTATTTGTGAATTTGGTATAATATTAAGTCAAATGAAAATATATTCAATGATTGTACGTTTGTGTGAGTGAAAATTTCTGCATTATAAATTTGCTTTGGGTAGTATATGATTTTTCAAAGCAAGAGTTTATTTAATTTCTTTATTTTTGATTTATAAGGAATATTCTAAGCTTTGGAAAAATCTTCTTTTAAAAGGCATTTTGATCACAAATTTTGAAAATGATTTTATAAAGTCTCTAAAAATCCAAGTTATTTTATGGTATAAATTTTATAATTTTTGAACTTGTATTTTATTTTATAAAAATAAATCTTTACAAATTTTATTTGTTATAATTATCAAATTACATGAATAACCTTGCATGCAAACTCTCTTTCTATTCTCTCAAAGGGCAAATAAGACTTTTCCAACCCCACTAACTCATTTGATTATTACCAAATTACTACCTTAGCCTTGCATGCAAAATGGCCTAACTTTAGCCAAGGGACATTTTTGTAAGTTCTCACTTCCACTCATTATTTGTCAACCAAATAGCATAAAACAAACAAATCAAAGTGGAGAGAAGTCATTCATCATTTTACACTCCAACACACCACAAAAATTTCTCTCTTCCCCTCCCTCCCTTTTGCTCTCGGCCGAACCCCATTTCCCCCACTCCCTTCCATTTTTCATTCCATTTCTCATCTTCCCTAGTGTAATTCTTTCACCTACATTTATTTTATATACTTCCCAAGAGTTTTGTGATTTGGAAGATGAAGTTTCATGGTTGCATGTGTAGTTTTGTGTGATCTCCAAAGAGAAACTCTTGATTCTTGTGAATTCAAGAGCTCTCTATGAGATATATTATGTATATGTGTTAACTAAGTGTTTTATGGAGATATCATGCTTTAAAATCCTTTGCATTCTACTGAAATCTCATTATAAATTTATGTTTAGCCATGCATGCTAGTTTTAAGACATTAAAATGATGATCAACCATGTTTTGCATGCTATTCTTTTCGAAATCATGTTGTTATCTATAAAATTCGAAATAGATGTGCTTAAATAGATTGTTTCCATGATGAATTTCTTATTAATACTTAAAAGGAGTTATATTTCATAATTATTAAGGATAAGTATTAGGTGCAAGTCGATTTTGCAAGCATTTACAACTTTATGCCTAGCCGAAATCTTGTTATGTGCTTTCCATGAGTTGCATGTTATATATTTAGTTGCATGTTGTTGTTTTTAGGCATGGATGATCTCACCCAATGTTATTTTGAGAATAAAGGAGTTAGTTCAGTAGATTACCATGTATAAGTCTTGGTTTAAGTATTGAGTTTTTGTTAGTTGAGTTGTCAAGTCAAAACCTTGGAAAAATGAGAGTTATAGTTTCTGCAGAAAAATCAGTTTAGTACCCTGAGGTTTAGAGTGAGTTTTGACCATGTCATTGATGTGAACTTTGAGGCCCAAGCTACCAGAAGTTAGTATGGGGAGTATATAATAGGTTTTAGGAGTTGGTTGGAGGTTTGCATGTCATTTGGTTAGGTGCACAAGTAGAATAACAAAATCTGTCCAGCAGGGGACAGTTTTGTTGCAACTTAGAAATAGGGAGATTTGGCCATGTCATGGGTAGGCCCTCATTAGGCCCAATTGGGCCTTAGTTAGAGGGTATGTCAGAGAAGTTTTTCCAACCATAGTTCATAGGATATGAGCTAGAACCATGTGTCACAAGTTAATTCAAGTCAGGGCATTTTCTGCCCAGAAAAACAGGGGAACCTTGGACTTTTAGCTTAGGCCCAAGAAGGCCCAAGCCAGGCCTTTGAGCCACATCAAGCTTGTGAGATGCCCTTAGGTCAGGAGAGTCTTGTGTAAAAATTTTGAAGAAAAACTTGTAGTTTAAGAGTGTCTAATGCACTCAAGAAACCTTAGTTACCATTCTGAAATTTGCACCAGTGAGCACTTTCACTTACCACATAGTTTTAGAACACTTAGAAGTGAGTATTAGGTCAACCACCATAGTTGTAAGATAGTATAAGGTCAGTAGAGAAAAAGGCACAAGTGAGGGTCAATAGGTTTTGGATAATTTAGGAAAGGCACATTGAGTTAGGAAGCCCAAATTTGAAGACTTTGTTTAGTTAGTGACCAAGTGACTTAAGTGGTGAGTCGAGATCATCCAAGCCTAGTGTGGCATTATGGTGTATATGATGTTATTTGGTATTAATATACGATATGTGATTATGTGGCTACGTGTGTACATTTGAAAATATAATGGTGGATATGAATTAAGTGCGTATAGGCCTAAGTGCCATCCATGTTTAATTTCGGGTTGTAAATAGGTTAAGATGGTAAGAATATATTATAATGAGGATTATTATTATTTATGTAGGATCTCGAGACGAGGGAAAACTTGCCATAAAAGTCGAGTGAAGCTCCAGTTGTTGCTCCTACCAGTCAGACCAGACCAGTCTATCTCAACGCAAGTGATTCAACTTGACCTTCGTATTTACTGTAAACAGTTCATATATATATCGATGCAATTATCCTGAGTCATTTTGATATATTTAAATCAAGCGTATCTTTTGTTTATCTTTGAGTTACATAGAGATGCCATGAACCCTCGAGTACGTATTGCAAGTAGTTCAAAGGTCTTTCATGATAGTTTAATGCCATGATAAAATAGAGATTTGTTATGATACCTTATTGATCCTTTTGATTATCATGCTATTGATCCCTGAGAAATCTTGATATTGCACCCTGATGCTTTGATTCAACTCTTGAAATAACCTCGATAGAAACTTTATCTTGATACCTAAAAGCCAATCATTTCTTAAATTCATTCATGATTGTTTGATAACCCTATCCTTACCCTAAAGCTTGATACCCTGTTATATCTTGAGCTGATGATCACTTTCTTTATATTTTAACACCTCTATCCTATTAGAACCAGTGATGCTTATCTTCTTGATGTTCTAATACCTATACCTTGTCTACAACCATTGCTTTAAGCCTAGTTTGGCATTACTCTTTCATATTATCCAATAGCCTTGCTCAATTTCCTTATCAAAGTTCTTGTTTATGGAAACCTCTCAATTACCCTAATATAGTAAAGTCTAGTGGATCATGGCCCTGAGATTTAGTGTCATATTTCCAGTGTTTCAAGTTGATCTATAATCCCTTGATAAAAATGATTACAGTCGAAAGAGATTTTGTCATAAATCGGCATCAGTTTTTTTTAAAATGATTAAAATGTGGATTTTTCAGTCCCAAAGGGGGATAAATGTTTTCTTTGAATGGTGGATCTGGACTGAGACGCGAGTCCTTTCCACACTTATATTAGGCTTAAAAGTTGCCTAGGGATTCCCAATAATGTTTTAGAACCCAGCGAGGTTCGGGATTACTTCGCGGCTGATCATCGGCTGTAATCCGTAGCGTCATAAAATGATTTTGATTAAGAATGATTTTTAAAATTTGTTTTGATGCAAGCAAAATGATGCCAACTCACATAAGTTTTATCTCTCGTTATCATTGATTATGTCTTTCCATTGTCATTCCTAAAGGTATATCTCGATTTATGTTTTGCGTTGTACTATTAGCACTTGTTGAGCTTTTGGCTCACTTCTTGCTTTACCCTTATATTACAGCTAGCAGCTATGGTTAGATTCAAGTAGACTGCCCGTAAGACCTGTGATGCTGATGCTTATGTTCGAGCTCAGGTAGAATAAGTAATAATAGTTGTGTGAGGACTCGGTATTTGTAATCAGATGTAATAGTTGGTAGTGTTGGGCTGTTCCAAACCCTAAACTGTAAGATCTTGGATTTTGGTTGTGTATCCTTCATTAAAATGATGTAATAGCTATATTTATTTCGCTATTTAAGTTGGGGGTGTGACACCTCCATAAACTGTTCACAAATCTAAACTAGTTGAGAAGTTTGTGACAAGAGCAGCACCAGTACCTTGGAGTGAAACTCCTAGAGGACAGGAGTGGACTAAGGAATGGAACTCAGTTACCTTTGTTCCATCTGACAAGATTCTTGCTGAGCACTTGGTAAAAGCTGATGAAATGTTAATTACTGATGAGTTTAAGACACAGCTTCGAGTCACTGCATTGAGTACTAGACATCTGCAAGGTCTACATTCAACAACTCATGCAGAATTACTTAAAATTCCGGAAGAATTGCTCAAGCAAGAAACGGTTAAGAAAATTGAAAAGAAAAAAATTCTCCCAACCTACCTTTGACAGAGTTGCTTACATTGAGAAGACCCAAGAGAAGCAACAGTCTCAGATTGATGATATTTTGAAAAATCAAGCTTCTCAACAATCTCAACTTGATGAAATCTAAGCCTCAGTGGAATTGCTTGTCTCTCTTCTCTTACCTGCTGATGCCAAAAAGGGGGAGAAAGTAATTAAGTTCAAATTCAAAACTGATCAGACACTGAAGGGGAAGGATGATGAAAAAGATGACCAGGGAAACTCTGGAATGGGTGGAGGTCATGGTCAAGGTAGAAGTCTCTCATCAAGAAGAACTGAAATTACAAGTCACAGGACAAGTTCTGATGCTGGAAAAAGAATTACTTCTGCTACTAGTAAAAGGATAAATTCTGATAAACTTTTGGATCTTGATGAAGAAATATCAAGACTATTATTTCTGAAAGAAAATCCAGGAATGGACTTGGAAAGTTTGATGGAAGAAGAAGCTAGACTTAAGTCAGAAAAAGTCAATTCTAAATCTGAAGCTTCTGTTGGTAAAAAGAAACTTCCAAAGGTCAAAGGCATTGTGATAAAAGAGAGAACAAATCCTGAAGCAACCAAGGCTAAATCACAATTGCAGATAGATCCAAGGTCCAAGGGCAAAGAGAAAGTTGGTGAACCTATCAAGGTTTATGTGCCTCATGTGAATGAAGAAATTACTGTTGAAGATGGCTCAAGTTGTTCAGAGTAAAGATATAGTTAGTTCTAATATCTCAAAGAAGCAAGTAATCTCTGACATAGCTCAAGTTAACTTGATATCAGAAGATAAATCAAAGGAAACCTCTGACATTGCTCATGTTAAACATTCAAAGATACTCCTACCAGGATTCACCAAAGCCAAACAAACTCAACCTTCGAAGACTGCTGTAAGTGGTTTTGAAGCAAGAGTGGTTACTAATACACACACACTGTAGAGGGGGTGAATACAGTGTATAGTACAATCAAATCGAACTTTAATAACTCAAGTAACAGAAAACAAACTTTATTGAAACAATAAACTCTGTTACAGTATGGAACTGTTACCTATCAATGATGAACAAATATCACGAGAGCTGCTAGGGTTACAATGAATAATCTTCTCGAATATGATAACACTTTTTGTGTAAACCCTATATCTGTGTTTATATACTACACAGTAACAAGATAATCGCTAATTGATATGGAATATAATTCTGCTTCCTAAAGTATATCAATCAGATATCTTTTCTTCCAAGTATTCTATTCTTCATAGAATTCCTTCTTCATGCATATCTCTTCTTATGTTTATCTCGATCTTCTTTCCTTTAATCAGCTGCTGTCCTTATCTGAACATCCTTCAGTACTTAAGTTCTGATATCCATCTTCTGATGATTATCTTCTAATAATATAAGTACTGATATCCTTAAGTCCTAACTTCCAGTAAGTACTGATCTATCCTGTTTAAGTAAGATCTGAAAACTAAACATAAATCATATTAGCCATGACATTATCAAATATATCTAACAATCTCCCCGAACTTGTAAATTAGCATAATATACAAGTTTAACAGATATTTGATGATGTCAAAAACATTTAGTACAAATGCATGAGAATTAGACTAGATAACTATAACTTATAGTCCTTAAAGCTTTACCAATCTTTAACTTCTGATAACAACTTCAGTCTGTACAAATATCAGAATTTCAGTAGTTGTAGATCTTGACTTGGCTTCATCTTCTGATCTCTCTGATGTCAGGAGTTGTTCTGAGATAGTTCTTCGACAAACATCTCTTAGCATATCTGAGTTCATCAATCATCCTCCTTTTAGCATCTTTAAGTTCTGCAGTATCTTCACCAATTTGAAAGATTGCAGCCCTGAGATCATTAATCTTAGCTTTTCTTAAATCCTGATCCAGTCTGATCAAATATGCCTTATCAGACTCAAGATTGAATTCCACAGCTCTGTAACCCAGAAAGGTAGTTGTAATCTTAGCAGTGTTGGTCTTCATTTCAACTATATCACCCTTGTGATCTCTGTACTTTGGAAGATATGTGCTGTCAGACTTAACATAATAAAGCCTTTTCTGTCTCTGAATCTGATTCTTCAAAAAGTTTGCAGCACTTTCTGTTATTCTGTCATTCACTTGAAGTAAGAATAATACATGCTCCAGTTCTTCAAAATACTTCAGTGGAATGGCATTTTCCCTTATATGATAAACCCTACCATCTGTCATGAAGTACAATAAGATGTGTTCTTTCAAGTAGGTATGGTAAACCATTTGTACAGATTCCAGTTGATTCAATTTCTCAGGAGTTGCTCCAATACCTGGTTCACTCAAGGAAGTTGGATCATTGGTAGTGTTCTGTATTCTCCTTTCATCAGCACTTCCCAATCCAGTTTTATCTCTTTCTTTCTTTCTAGTAACCACACTTGCTTCAAAACCACTTGTAGCAGTCTTCAAAGGTTGAGTCTGTTTTGCTTTAGTGAATCCTGGTAGGAGTGTCTTTGATTTATCTTCTGATATCAAGTTAACTTGAGCTACGTCAGAGGTTACTTGCTTCTTTGAAATATCAGAACTTACTATCTCTTGACTCTGAACAACTTAAGCCATGTCAGAGGTTGTCTTAAAAACTTTTCTTGAAGTCAGAGCAAGATCATCATCTTCATCAGTAATTTCTTCATTCACAGGAGGCACATAAACCTTGATAGGTTCACCAACTTTTTCTTTGCCCTTGGACCTTGGATCTATCTGCGGTTGTGATTTAGCCATGATTGCTTTAATATTTGTCCTTTCTTTTATCACAATGCCTTTGAGTTTTGGAAGTGTCTTTTTACCAGAAGCTTCAGATTTAGATGTGACTTTTTCTGATTTAAGTCTGGCTTCTTCTTCCATTAGACTCTCCAAGTCCATTCCTGGATTTTCCTGAAGAAATAACTGTCTTGACATTTCTTCATCAAGATCTAAAAGTTCATCAGAACTTATCCTTTTACCAGTAGCAGAACTAATTCTTTTTCCAGCATCAGAACTTGTCCTGTGACTTGTGATTTCAGCTTTTCTTGATGAAAAACCTCTACCTCGACTATGACCTCTACCCATCCAGGGTTTCCTTGATCATCCTTTTCATCATCCTTCCCCTTCAGTGTCTTATCAGTTTTACATTTGGACTTAATTACTTTCTCCCCCTTTTTGGCATCAGCAGGTAATAGAAGAGAGACAAGCAATTCCACTGAGGCTTGGATTTCATTAAGTTGAGATTGCTGAGAAGCTTGATTTTTCTGAATATCATCAATCTGAGATTGTTGTTTCTCTTGAGTCTTCTCAATATAAGCAACTCTGTCAAAGGTAGGTTGGAAGAATTTTTTCTTGTCAATTTTCTGAACCTGTTCTTGCTTCATTAATTCTTCCTGAATCTTATGTAACTCTGCATGAGTAGTTGAATGAAGACTTTGTAGATGTTTAGTACTCAATGCAGTGACTCTAAGCTGTGTCTTGAAATCATCAGTATTTAACATCTCATCAGATTTTGTCAAGTGCTCAGCCAGATGCTTTGCAGTTGGAGCACAAGTAACTGAGTTCCATTCATTAGTCCACTCCTGTCCTGCAGGAGTTTCACTCCAAGGCACTGGTGCTTCTCTGGTAACAAATTTCTTAACTAATTCAGATTTAAGAACAGTTTGTTGAGGGGCATGTCCTGAAGGACCTGCTTCATCAGTATCTGCTTTTGGAGCAGCATCACTAGTATCTCCAGCATTTGCAGCATCAGAACTTACAAAATCAGCATCTTCTGACAAAACAACAGTATGTGAAGCAATTGAGGCTTCAGCATCATCTTCTAAGTGCTGATCTGGTTCCAAGTTCTGATCAATAGCCATATCCTGATGCTCACCAATATTTTGATCATCAGCATCTAGATGCAGAGAAGGTGTAGTAGATAATTCTGGAGTTTGAGCAGCATCAGTAACAGGTGTTGTTGATGGATTAGTTGCTGTTGGAGCTTCTAAGTAAAGTACTTCAGGCACAACCAAGTTCTGGATATCAATTTCAGCACTTATGCCTGGAACAACAGGAGATACAGACTTTTGAACAGGAGACACAGATGGTGTGTTGGCCTTTTCAGTAGCAGCGTCCTGAGTTGGAGTTGATGGAGAAGTAGTGGCTTTAGCAGATTCTGGTTCTTGTGAGATCAGAGATTCCTGATCTCCTTCCTTAGCTGCTGCTTCCTCATCATCTGAAACTGGCCTTTTAGCTCTCTGTTTCTTGTATCTCTTTGAAGATGGGGATTCCTTGGGAGTTTCAGAAGAAGTCATTTTTCTAAGCCTTTTAGGAAGCTTAGATCCCCCAAATCCAGAATCCTTCTGAGAAGGAATTTTCTCAGCTTCTTTGACAACAGGTTCTGAAGTAGAAACCTATTCCTCACTATCAGACTCATCTCTCAAAACAATCCTCCTTCTCTTCTGAGGTGTTTGAGGAACAGTCTTTGTCCTCTTAGGCTTGGAAGATGAAGGCTTCATAGTAGGTGCTGAGGATGAGGGTTGAGCTTTCTGTGAAGTGGAGAGATATGATGGTTGAGTAGTATGAGTGGTATGTTCTTTTGGTTGCTGTGGTGTTTGAGATGTATTAGTTGGATATTAGGATAAATAGATCTATAGGTGTCAGGATCAGCATTTACCAAGATCTGTTTTACAGACTGAGGAATCTGTAAAGGTCTAACCACTGTTTTCTTAAGATCAGCATTTACCAAATCATTAAAGGCTCGTTTTGCAATTTTGAAAGGTGGAGTTAAGTCAGTGGTAGGTTGCGGTTCATCAGCACAACAAAAATTATATATAAGCTGACAAAATCTAGAAAAATAGACAACATTCCTATCTTCTGTCATCCTATCCCCAATAAAACCTATCATAGCATTTGCAAAATCGAAATGAGTTTGGTTAATGATAGCATACCCGATGTGCTGACTCATTATAGGGATGGCATCAAAGTTGGAACACTTATTCCCAAAAGCTTTAGTGATGCAGTCGAAGAAGAAGCTCCATTCCTTTATGATATGAGCCCGTTTCAACTACCCAAGCTTTGCCAAACTCTGCTCATACCCCAAACTAGCCATTAATTCTTTAAGAGCTGATTCCTTCGGGGTTGAAAAAGTACATCCTTCTGGTAAATGTAGAGCCTTTCGAATTGTACCAGGAGTTACCACATGTGTAGAATCATCCACTTCGAAAACAATACTGGGAGTACCATGTGTACCACCATTATCAAAGTGCCCAGTCCGCCAAAACGTCAGAACTTGTTGGCCGAAAAAGACTGAAGGCTGGGTCAATGCATACCCGATTTCACTGTGTGCAAGAAGATCTTGCACAAAATGCAACTCAGATGGAGCTTCAGCATGATCGAGAATTGCAGCATAGTTGTTTGGAACAAATTTAGCTCCATCAATGATCAAATCCTTAGGTGCCATGAGAAAAATCGAGATTTAAGAGTGCCTGTTAGGTGTTTGATAAAATGTCTGTATGAAAAACCAACGTCAGGAGATGAAAGAAAGTAAAAGCAAAGAGAGAGATAAAGTTGAAAAAGTAAATAAAAGATTGTATAATCTTCTCTCTCTCTTACTTATACTTGGTAAAAAAATATAACCGTTGGACACCTGTCAGACATGCAGCAATAATGAATATTTAATGGGCACGGGAAAACAGTAATCATTACTTACCCACTTGCAGTTTTTCAAGGAAAAACCGTTTCACTTACCCAATAATTCCATTAATCGAGGTAAATCAGTTTTAATTCAAAATTTAAACTGTTCCCACTTATTCAATTATTTTTCACTGAAACTCCAATATTCTGAGAAAAAGTCAAGAATGAGAATGACCAAAATAAATCAAGTACTGAAATTTTAAGATCAGAACTTAATTTAAATCAAAATAGAAATGGTCATCAGAACATGGATATATCAGGATTTATCAGTGCACTTAAGTTACAAACATCTCAGAGACAAAAACTTGCAAAGAAAAAAAAAATTCCATTAATATATCAAGAGAATACATTCATGAAATTGAAATTACATCAGAACTTTACAAGATTGTCCTAAGCTTCTAAACCTAACATCAACAGCCTTAGTCCTAGCTCAAGAAGCAAGGCAAGGATGACGATGAAGAAAAACAGGAAGAAGAAAATAAGTTATTTCTTCTTCCTACTCTCAACAAACAGAATAGCGAGTCTGATGATTCACTCTTGCTGGCGGAGAGCTTCCCGCCTTTCCTCTTCCAATCGCTCTTGCTGAGTCCCATATCTTATCAGGAATGGCAGTGACGTGCCATTCCTGCTGCCAGGCTTCACAGCTCAGCTCCATGTTGAATGTTTCATAGTTCAAAAACATATTGTAATTGACCATGGTGTTTTTGATGTAAAGAAAATGAAGGTGAGTTTGTGATAAAAGAATTGATGTATAGGTTGATGTGAAGTGTTCGTTTATATAGGCAAGAGAATGCCAGGAGACGCAAGGAATTTAATGCTGACTGGTAGAATTAATTCTACCTCGTCTCCTTAGACTTGGAAAAAGAAAAACAGTCATTGGAAAGGTAAAACATGGTTTAATGCGCACAAGAAGCAAGTAAAAATGACTGTGCATGTACGAGTACCACTATCCCTAAATATAGTGATTGTTAATCTTCCACTTCAACATATTCTGGTTTAAACTGAGACTGTTTTTGAATTTTATCCACAAATAAGTCAAGTAAAGAATCAGAATTTAATATCAGAACTTAGACTTATATCAGAACTTAACAGTTATCAGAACATGATTTCTTAACTCAAAAAATGAATGCCTATCTTTGTAATTCCTTACAAAAATTCTGACATAGATTCTTCAGAACTTAATCATCAGAACGTTCAATCAGAACTTGTCTTCAGAAATTATGCAATCTGACACATGAACTGTTCATCAAAAATAGCATAGATCACCATAGAAATTTTCATTATTCATATGAAGTGTTGAGTGTGTGCATTAAGCTAAATATCAGACAAAGACTAAAGTCTGATTCACTTCAGTACATCTTAGAAATAAGGCAGAACTAAAACTTTACTAAAGACCTGTCATTATTCTGAAGCCTACTATTGAATGAGTTCATACTTGAGTCCACCTCAACTGTTTTGTGCTAATTTTGTGCATCTTTTTAATTTCCATTGTACAGTGGCTTCTTAGTGTAAGTGAGTCACGACTGCTTATCAGAATTTATGCTATTATCAGAGTATTTCTTCAGTAATCATAGAGTGTGAAAAGTCACCAAGAAAATATTTTGCTTTTCTGATGCATATTTACTTAATACCAGCAATGCACTTGGGTCGTCCCTTCCACATTTTTACTTTAGATCTCAAAGGAGTACCTGATTTTAATCCTTGATTCTTTTTCTTATTCTTTTGATATATGAGGTTTATCAGCACTTAGTACATTCAACAGATTTACTAGCATCAGAACTTAACAGATGAGAAGCATTATTCTAGTTTGTGACATATTAATAAGATAGACAAAGTAAACTCAACTAATCTCAATATCAGAATTTGCTTGTGTCAATAGATTTCCACAGAAATAATTACTTCTAACATGGGATCCCTAGGTTATTAAAGACTACTAGGTCAGCATCTAGCACAGGTATCCTCATAGGATTGAATAGTTACATAAACAGACATATCACTATCAGAGTTTAGAAAGTCACATCAGACAACAGTCAGTACTTAAGCAATTTTCAATTTAGCAAAGAATACACACAAAGAGTAATTTCTGTAAATACTGATTATAAAGTCTGATGCATCAGAACAAAACTAAGCAGATTTAGAGAAAGAACCTGAAACCATTCCAAGTTCATTTACCAATCTTGTAAAAGTAGCTTCCCACAGTGGTTTTGTGAAGATATATGCTAGTTGTTGATCTGTTGGAACAAAGTGCAATTCCACTGTACCTTCATCCACATGTTCCCTTATGAAGTGGTACCTGATGCTGATGTGCTTTGTCATTGAGTGTTGAACTGGATTACCTGTCATAGCAATAGCACTTTGATTATCACAGTAAATAGGGATTTTGAAATATGTTAACCCATAATCCAGTAACTGATTCTTCATCCAAAGAATCTGTGCACAACAGCTTCCTGCAGCAATGTACTCTGCTTCTGCAGTTGATGTGGATATTGACTTTTCTTTCTTGCTAAACCAAGAAACCAATCTGCCTCCAAGAAATTGGCAGCTTCCACTTGTGCTTTTCCTGTCAATTTTGCAACCTGCAAAATCTGCATCTGAGTAACCTATTAGTTTAAAATCTGATTCTCTGGGATACCACAATCCCAGATCAGCTGTTCCTTTAAGATACTTGAATATTCTTTTCACAACTGTTAAGTGAGGTTTCTTTTGGATCTGCTTGAAATCTTGCACAAAGACAGGTAGCATACATGATATCAGGTCTACTAGCAGTTAGATAGAGTAGAGAGCCAATCATACCTCTGTAATCAGTAATATCTACTGATTTACCAGTATCCTTGTCCAGTTTTGTTGCAGTGGCCATGGGAGTGGATGCACTTTAACAGTCTTGCATTCCAAATTTCTTCAGCAAATTTCTGGTGTACTTAGTTTGACAAATAAAAGTGCCTTCTTCATTCTGCTTGACATGAAGGCCCAGAAAATAGCTAAGTTCCCCCATCATACTCATCTGATACCTTGACTGCATTAGTTTGGCAAACTTCTTGCAAAGTCTGTCATTTGTAGAACTAAAAATGATATCATCAACATAAATCTGGACCAGAAGTAAGTCCTTTCCATGGTTGAGGTAGAATAGTGTTTTGTCTATAGTTCCTCTGTTAAATCCACTTTCCAGAAGAAACTGAGCTAAAGTCTCATACCATGCTTTAGGAGCTTGCTTAAGTCCATAAAGTGCTTTATCAAGCTTGTAGACATAATCTGGATATTTGGAATCTACAAAGCCTGGAGGTTGTTCAACATATACTTCTTCCTCCAATTCTCCATTGAGAAAAGCACTTTTCACATCCATTTGAAAGACAGTAAACTTTGTATGAGCAGCATAAGCCAAAAATATCCTTATGGCTTCCAATCTAGCAACTGGTGCAAATATTTCATCATAATCGATTCCCTCCTGTTGAGAATATCCTTTTGCAACCAGCCTTGCCTTATTCCTTATAATTATGCCATCAGTATCAGTTTTGTTTCTGAATACCCATTTTGTACCAACAACAGATCTGTTCTTTGGTCTTGGTACTAGGGTCCAGACTTTGTTTCTTTCAAATTCATTTAACTTTTCCTGCATTGCTTGCACCCAATCAGCATCTTGAAGAGCTTCTTCCACTTTCTTTGGCTCAGTCTGAGAAAGAAAAAAATTGTAAAGACATTCATTTGAAGTACCTGTTCTAGTTCTGACACCTGCATCAGGATTTCAAATTATCAAATCAGGTGTATGTGATTTAGTCCACTTCCTTGCAGATGGAAGGTTTTCTGTAGAACTGGATGCTCCCCCATGATCCATGCTGTCTTCATTTTCATTTTCTGATGCTCCTCCTGAAACTATGCTCTCTGAGTTGGATTCTTCAGAATTTAGATTTTCAGTACTATCAGAACTTGGCTTATTAGAACTTGAAGAGCCAGGCGTATGTTCTGATGCTTCTTGAGATGTGGTAATATCTTGAGTATGCTCCCCCTGCATAGGTGCATCTTCCTTTGGCGTAGTCACCACAGTTTCAATAACATCAGAGTTTAATCCATCAGAGTTTGCAGTATCAGGACTTATATTGTCAGGATTTTCAGTATCAGAATTTGGGTCTTCATTTTAAAATCTCAGCTGATCATGATCAATAAAATCTTCAAGTCCAGTAATCTTCTTGTCATCAAAAGAGACATTGATAGATTCCATGACCACTCTTGTTCTCAAGTTATAGACTCTGAAGGCTTTTGTGGAAAGTGGATATCCAACAAAGATTCCTTCATCAGCTTTTAGATCAAATTTAGATAGCTGTTCAGGGTGAGTCTTAAGAACAAAACACTTGCATCCAAATACATGAAAATACTTCAGATTTGGCTTCTTTTTCTTCACCATCTCATATGGTGTCTTTCCTTGCTTGTTAATGAGTGTTGCATTTTGAGTAAAACAAGCAGTCTGCACATCTTTAGCCCATAAATAGGTTGGAAGCTTTGCTTCATCAAGCATTGTACGTGCAGCTTCAATGAGAGTTCTATTCTTCCTTTCAACAACTCCATTTTGCTGTGGAGTTCCAGGAGCAGAAAATTCCTGCTTGATTCCATGGTTTTTGCAGAACTCTTCCATTATCAAGTTCTTGAACTCAGTGCCATTATCACTCATTATCTTTACTGAGTCTTTGACCAATTTATCCAGTTGCCTGACATGATCAATCAAGATAGATGCAGTTTCACTTTTTGTGTGCAAGAAATACACCCATGTGTATCTGGTGAACTCATCCACTATGACCAAAGCATATTTCTTCTTTGCAATAGACATGACATTCACTGGACCAAATAGATCAACATGTAGTAGGTGATAAGGCTCAAGAATTGATGATTCAGTCTTGCTCTTGAATGAGGATTTTCTTTGTTTAGCCTTCTGACAAGAATCACAAAGGCCATCAGGAGCAAATACTGACTTTGGCAGTCCTCTCATAAGATCTTTCTTGACCAACTCATTTATATTATTGAAATTTAAATGAGAGAGTTTCTTGTGCCAATTCCAGCTTTCTTCAATTGATGCTCTACTCATCAGGCAGATTGCAGAACCATTAGCACTTGTTGAAAGCTTGGCTTCATAAATGTTACCACGTCTGTATCCTTTCAGAACAACTTTGCCTGTCGATTTACTTACAACTTCACAGTGTTCTTCAAAGAAATCAACATGATAACCTCTGTCACAGATTTGACTTATACTCAGCAGATTGTGTTTAAGTCCTGAGACCAGAGCTACTTCTTTAATGATGACATTCCCAAGATTGATATTTCCATATCCCAATGTTTTTCCAATGTTGCCATCTCCATAAGAAACACTTGGGCCAGCTTTCTCCACAAAGTCTGATAGCAGGGCTTTATTTCCAGTCATATGTCCTGAACATCCACTGTCCAGAATTAGGATGTTTTTCCTGTTGCCCTGCAATCACAAAGACCACTAATGATTAGTTCTAAGGATCCAGACTTGCTTGGATC
Source organism: Apium graveolens (assembly GCF_009905375.1). Classification (NCBI taxonomy): domain Eukaryota; kingdom Viridiplantae; phylum Streptophyta; class Magnoliopsida; order Apiales; family Apiaceae; genus Apium; species Apium graveolens. The sequence continues at coordinate 30,886 of NW_027421677.1, forward strand.
CTTTGGCCTTATTAAGTTTGTTAAATTTTGCAGCGGATTTAGCATCAGAGTTTATGTTAACATTTTTCTTATCAGAATTTGCACTATCAGACTTTGAATCAGAACTTACACTAGAAGGAACAATGTATACTTTCTTTAAAGAAGGTTTTATTTGATAATAATCATAGTACAAACTATGATATTCCTTACAAGTAAAAATGGAATGCCATAAACTACCACAATGAAAACAAGGATTTTGTGGTTTATATCTAACAGACTGACTCTTAACTCCTGAATTTGAAGGTATGGAGTTTATATTTTTATTCTTCCTGCAAAAAGAAGCCAGATGGTTAGAACTTCCACAGTTATGACACGTTTTCCTAGGAGCATCAGGAACAGGCTTATAATCTTTGCTTCTATTTACACCTTCCTTTCCATTCCTATTTTTCCTAGGTGATTTTACCTTGTTTGCATTCTTAACATCTTTCAGCTTATGCTTAAGCTGCTTCTTCGTCATTAAGCCTATGTTAACTTCAGCTATCTTTTCCTGTTTTAGTTTATTAGAAGTTAATTCCTTTTAAACTTCTGATTTCTCATTATCAGACTTTACAGCTACAAACTTAACAGGTTTTAACTTTGGCTTTTGCTTAACAACAACATGCTTAATTTCTACAGTTCCTTTATCATTCTTCTCCTCTCCATAACCTAAGCCCTCTTTCCAGTTTTCACTACTTAGCAAATTTTGAGTTATTCTGCCAGAGTTAGTCCAAATCCTGATTACCTCTCTTTCCTTTTCTAACTCAGTTTTTAGAGATTCATTCATTTTTAGCACTTCATCCCTAACATAAAAGGCATCATCTATATCTTTTTGAGTTTGATGGAACATAACTAACTCCTTTTCTAAGAAATCATTTCTTTTCTTAAAAGTAAGATTTTTAGAAGTTAATCTTTCACATGTTAAAGTTTGATCTCTATAACTAACAAACATGGTTTTAAGATATCTTCTCAACTCATTAATATCATCAGTATGAAAGGCATAAGTAGTTTGAGGTACCTTTGATTCAGCAGCTTCAGAACTGCTTTCAACACTTGTCTTATCAGCATTTGCCATCAAGGCATAATTCTCCTCACTTTCAGAATCTGAGGTGTCTGTCTAGCTTTTCTTCTTTGTGACAAGAGCCTTGCCTCTGTCACTCTTGACCTTCTTGCAATCAGGAGATATGTGGCCTTTCTCACCACAGTTGTAGAAGTTGATATTTGTATAATCTCCTCTGTCAGACTTTCCTCCTCTGCTCTCAGATCTTCTAAAATTCTTCTTATCAGAACTTGTGCCTTTCCTGGAAAACTTCTTTCCCTTCCTGAACTTCCTGTATGCAATCTTTGTGATCCCTTTCACCATAAGAGCACACAGCTTCATCATCTCTTCATCAACATCCGTCTCAGGCAGGCTTTCAGATTCTGAGTCATCATCACTTTCAGAACTTGATGACTCAGTATCAGACTTTGTGAAAAGAGCTTTACCCTTATCTTTCCTTGAGGTAGGTGCTTTGGGGGATTCTTCTTCAGCCTTAAGAGCAACTGTCCTTGACTTTCCTCCTTTCCTCTTGCTTCTTTGTTCCATCTCAAGTTCATGAGTCTTGAGCATTCCATAAATTTCATCAAGAGTTGTTTCATCAAGATTATAGTTGTCTCTTATTGTTGTTGCCTTCAAATCCCAGCATTCAGGAAGAGCTAGCAGAAATTTAAGGTTTGAATCTTCAAGATCATACTCCTTATTAACCAGTGACAAATCATTCAAAAGTTTGACAAATCTATCATATAAATCAGTTAATGACTCATTAGCCTTTGAGACAAAGTGTTCATACTCTTGAGTGAGTATTGTCTTCCTGTTCTTCTTAATTGTATCAGTTCCCTGACACCTTATTTCCAGAGCATCCCATATCTCCTTTGCAGTCTTGCAGTTAATTACTGTTTGACATTACAATATCAATGGCACTATGCAGTAAGTGTCGTACCTTAGCATCCTTAGCAATTGATGCGATATCTTCAGCAGTGTAATCACTCTTCTCCTTTGGTACAGTCTTTTCTGCTTTACCTGCAACTGCAACTGCGAGCTTGGTTGGTTTGTGAGGCCCTTCCTTGATTCTATCAAGATATTCTGGATCTGTAGCTTCCAGAAACATGGTCATCCTCACCTTTCATATGGCATATTCAGATGGTCTCAATATGGGAACTCTGATGGTCTCATACCGACTTTGAATTTGTGTCTTTGGAGGTTCTTCGGTTTTGGTGGGCTTAGTTGGAGTTTCTGTGTTAGACATGATTGTGTTTGGATCTTAAAATGTTTGTGTGTTAACAGACAGGCTCTGATACCACTTATTAGGTCACACACACAATGTAGAGGGGGTGAATACAGTGTATAGTACAATCAAATCGAACTTTAATAACTTAAGTAACAGAAAACAAACTTTACTGAAACAATAAACTCTGTTATAGTATGGAACTGTTACCTCTCAGAGATGAACAAATATCACGAGAGCTGCTAGGGTTACAATGAATAATCTTCTCGAATATGATAACACTTTTTGTGTAAACCCTATGTCTGTGTTTATATACTACACAGTTACAAGATAATCGCTAATTGATATGGAATATAATTCTGCTTCCTAAAATATATCAATCAGATATCTTTTCTTCCAAGTATTCTATTCTTCATAGAATTCCTTCTTCATGCATATCTCTTCTTATGTTTATCTCGGTCTTCTTTCCTTTAATCAGCTGATGTCCTTATCTGAACATCCTTCAGTACTTAAGTTCTGATATCCATCTTCTAATGATTATCTTCTGATAATATAAGTACTGATATCCTTAAGTCCTGACTTCCAGTTTGTACTGATCTATCCTATTTAAGTAAGATCTGAAAACTAAACATAAATCATATTAGCCATGACATTATCAAATATATCTAACACATACTTACCCATTCCGCAATCTCTTTCTTCATACTTGGCCACCAAAAGTTTTCTCTTAAATCTCTGTTCATCTTCGTACTCCCGGGATGAATTGAATATTTAGAGTTATGAGAGTCTCGAAGAATGTCATCTTTTAGTTCGGCCACGTTAGGTATCCATATTCTAGAAGAAAATCTTAAGATTCCTTTATCGTCCTTTTGACTCCCTTTCTCTTCTCCTGTCAACTCTTCTTGTTCATAGCTCATTACTTCTTCATAACATCTCCTTATTTTCTCCAATAGTTTTGGTTGAAAAGATATCGCACACAACATATCTGTAGATATACTTGAAATACTGACCTCTATTTCAAGCTTCTCAAATTCCTTGATCAATTCCTCAAATGAAGTGATCACATTTAACCTTTCTTTCCTGCTCGAAGAATCTGCCACCACATTTGCTTTTCCTGGATGATAGTTAATTGTACAGTCATAGTCCTTGATCAATTCGAACCATCTTCTCTGCCTCATGTTTAATTCCTTCTGGGAAAAGATATACTTTAAACTCTTGTGGTCCGTGTAGATATCACACTTTTCCCTATAAAGATAATGCCTCCATATCTTTAATGCAAACACTAGAGCTGCTAATTCAAGATCATTAGTTGGATATTTCTCTTCATGTGGCTCAGCTGTCTTGAAGCGTAAGCTATCACCTTGTCATATTGCATCAAAACATATCACAATCCTTGTACGACGCGTCACTGTAGATTACAAAGTTTCCTTGATCATCTGGTAAGACTAGCACAGGAGAAGAAAATAATTTGTTCTTTAATTCTTAGAAACTCTCTTCACACTTCTCGTTCCATTCAAATTTCTGGTTCTTTCTAGTGAGCTTTATCAACGGCGTAGCTATCTTCCCAAAATCTTGTACAAATCTTCTGTAGTAACCTGCCAATCCCATGAAACTTCTTACTTCTATTGGTGTTTTTGGCCTTTCCCAGTTGATTATAGCTTCGATCTTTGACGGATCTACTTTCACTCCTTTATTGCTAATCATGTGCCCAAGAAATCGTACTTCTTTTAACCAAAATTCACACTTGGAAGACTTTGCGTACAATTTCTCCTGTCGTAGTATCTTCAAAACTATTCTTAAATGCTCTGCATGCTCCTCTTCCGTCTTTACATAAATCAGAATGTCATCTATGAACACAATCACAAATTTATCTAAATACTTCTTGAATACTCGATTCATTAGATCCATGAAAGCTGCTGGTGCATTGGTTAATCCAAATGCCATTACCAAAAACTCATAATGCCCATACCTGGTTCGCAATGCGATCTTCGGAATGTCTTCTGGCTTGATCTTCAGTTGATGATATCCAAATCTTAAATCAATCTTAGAAAACCATACAGCGCATTTTAGTTGATCAAACAAATAATCGATCCTCGGTAATAGATACTTGTTCTTAATGGTCAGCTTATTCAATTCCCGATAATCGATACATAGTCGCATACTCCCTTCTTTCTTCTTGACAAACAATACTGGTGCGCCCCACGGGGATACACTGGGTCTTATAACTCCTTTCTTCAAAAGATCTTGCAGCTGAGTTGCCAATTCTTTCATCTCCACTAGTGTCATCCGATATGGAGCTTTAGATACTAGTTCTGTTCCGGGTGCTAAATCAATCGCAAACTCAATTTCTCTATCTGGAGGTAATCCTGGAAGGTCTGGAAAGACATCCGGAAACTCATTGACAACTGGAATTTCCTCTGGTACTGGCACTTCCTTCCCGGTGTCTATCACATGGGCCAAATACGCCTCACAATTCTGACGCAATAACTTCTTCGCTTGAGCTATCGTCACGAACTTCTTTTCCTGCTTACTTCCTCGAAATATCACCTTCTTTTTACTATTCAATGTCTGAAGTCTCACTTTCATATTCTTACAATCAACCTGATTTTATTTAACTATTATAAATATGATTAATTGATTAAATGAATTAACCAATTAATTAAATCTATAAATAATCAATTAAAACAAATTATAAATAGTTAAAAGAAATATAGATTTTTGAAAATAATAAAAGAAATAATTTTTTTTGGAATTTAAAACAATTAAGAAAATGATTTTTAGAATTATAAAATAATAAGTAAATGATTTTTAAAATTAAAATAAATGTTTTTTTTTGGAAAAAGGAAATGAATTTTTAATTAAAATAAAAAGAGAATTTCAGAAGCGTTTTTGTAGAAAAGAATTGGGCAAAGACAGATCAACAGGCGGGGGTTTGGATGGAGCCTCGCCGGGAACTGAAAAACAGCTCACCGAAACGGGGAAAGGAGCCCAGAATCCGGCGAACTGAGCCCCGGTTCCGGCAGCCCGACGGTGACCCAAAACCATGGGGTTTTACACTGTTTTTCACCCTACGCGAATCAACACAGTTCCAGGGAGTCATTTATACCATTTATAACAACAACCCAACACTCAAACAACCCCTCCGACCGAAAACAAATAAAAAAATCTTGCGAGCTTGAGAAAACTCCGGTGAGTTCACGATTTTGATGATTTCTAAACCAAACAACGTGGTTTATAGCTCAAATTAAACCTCTAAACATTTACAATCTATCCATATCATCAAACACAATCATCAATCCAAGAATGATTCTAAAAATCAAATCGAAAATTCTATAAATACCAAAATTCGGATTATTCATTACAAAATTAAAACAAATCAAATAAACACATGAATCGACTCTCATGGTCGTTTTAAAACTATCTATAACATCAAAATCAATCCACAATCATTTTATTTCAAAAATGAATTCATGAACAAGAGCACTAAAATCGATTTTGTAAAATACTTAACCTCGATTTGTGATTTTGGTACCCATAGAATGGGCTCGAAACAAGGATCAATTTGGTATGTAGAACGTTTGATTTGGTTTCCAAGAACTCCCAAAATCATCAAATCTTTGTCAAGAACAAAATCATACCCCCAAAATGTGTTCCTGGTTTTCTGAAAAATGAAAATAAAAATAAAATAAATGATATAATCAGCTCTTTATATCTACAGAAAATAATATCCCAAAAATCAATTTAGGGTGTTTTTATTCCCATAATTAAGATAATTAGGCCCAAAAATAATAATTACGGGGAATAATTTTAAAAGTAATAAAATACAAAATTTATATCAAAATTCCCCAAAAATTGTGAATAATTCAAAAATGCATAAATATTGGGTATTTGAAATAAGTATAATTTTATAAAATTAAAAACGTAAATTTGGTGGGCTTTGACGTCCCGGTGGGGTCCCGGTCCGTTTGTTTTTGAGAAACCGAAATGATTCCTAATTTAACAGAAAACCCTGAAGACCCTTAAAATGCATTCAAACACATATAAAACGGGATAAAATGAGTACCTGGATAAAAACACAAATAAATACGAGTCCAGATTGCGGATTGATTCATATAAATGAAGTTTAAACACATATTAATTATTCGAAAAAATTTCTGGTTCACACGGGATACAAATGGCATTTAAAACACGTAATATCATAGCAATGAACATTTAACTTATATAAACACATAATATTTATTCATTTAACATATAATATTCATATATATTTCCCGGATATTACAGATCAAAAATAAAATGTGACAATTTTGATGAGTTAGGTTGCCACTGAGTGTAGAAAGCCAAAGAAGGTTAAGAAATATAAAGCTTATTTGGAATTGGAAGCAAAGTATGAAGCTCTCTTGACAAAGCAACAGGGAAAGGCTTATATTGCAGAAGGCAAGAGGTGGGATGATACAGATGAATATGATGAAAATGAAGAATATGGGAACTATGCTCTCATGGCTCTAAAGAAAGGAGAATCATCTGCATCTAAATCAGAGGTCCCAACTCTATCCACAATTGATTTAAATGCAAGTCAATATAAAGAAACTGTTGAAAAGATGAGTGTAGAAATGTTTCATATTCACACAAGCATGATGGCAGCTACTGAGGAAGTGGGTAGGCTGTCAAAGATTAATGAAAAGCTAGAGATAGAAAAACATGAATTGGAGTTGCAGCTTGCTGGTCTTGAGATAGTCAAACAAGAAAATGAATATCTTAAGAACAAGCTTAAGTGTGCTAGTGAAGTGGATTCAATGTTGAGAGAAAAATTAGAGAAGAATGATTTGAAGCTCAAATCATATAAGAATGCATCTCAGTTGGTTGGACAATATCATGACAAAAACAAACCATGTGCTAACATAGCAATTGGTTTGGACTATGAGGCATTGAATTTTCATAAGAAAGGTGAAGCTGCCAAGATAAAAGAAGCAGTGAACCATGATGTTCCCGTGATGCTAAAGAAAGTTATAGCATCTCTGTTCAAAGCTTGTGAGGTAGATTTCAGTAAAGTTGAGTTGGTCATCAAGCAAGAAATTGTAGATGAAGATAATGAGAAGAACAATGAAGAAACCATTCCTACTGCTGAAAATGAAAAGAAGCCCATAGTAAATAAAATTGCAAAGACACCAACTAAGGAAGTCAAAACTGAGAATCCTAGAAAAAAGAAAAAGAACAGAAATGGAAAAATAGGTGTAAACAAGAGTAACAACCATGCCTATGTTGCAGATGCTCTAAGGAAGCGATGTAAAAAATGTGGTTCAACAAATCACCTAACTCACCTTTGTAGAAAGGATGTTAGTGAGCCAAAAGTGGGAGCATGCAAATAGAATGAGGCATTGGCTGAAGATCCATATTCATTTTATGACAAGTTTGATCGCATTCCTTGCAATATGAAAGTGATGACAAGCTATCATAAATTTAGAATAGATCTCAAGGAAGTAAATCTTAGATCTACAGTTAAAAAGGATAATTCTAATCGAACAATCAATGATGTTCTTTTTGAAAGCTCAAACTCTACTTCTGCAACTTCTGTGAAAAATAAGAAAGTATCTAACACTACTTGGGTAGCCAACCACACTTAATTCTCATCGTGTGCAGGGAAAGAAGAATAAGGTCATATGGATCATTGATAGCGGATATTTCAGGAATATGACAAGTGATAAAGCCCTGATATCACAATTTGAGGAGATGGCTAACCCATTGGTGACTTTTGGAGACAACAACAAACAATTCACAATGGGATATGGCAAGTTGATTTCTGGAAATTTTGTCATTGAAGATGTAGCACTGGTTGTTGGTCTTGAAGTAAATCTTCTAAGTGTCAGCCTATTTACAGACAAAGGTTCAAAGGTGATATTTGACAAAGAAGACTGCTCAATCACTAGCAAGAAAACTGGTGAAGTGGCTCTGAAAGGAGGAGGAAAGGAAGCCTGTTTGTTGCAGACCTAAACTTAGCAAATAATGATGGAACATGCTACTTCTACATCAAGGCATCCATTGAGCAAAGCAAGCAATGGCACAAGAAACTCACTCACCTGAATTAAAAAGCAATTAATACCTTGGTAAAAAAGGAATTAGTGAGAGATATGCCAAATATGGAATTTTCTTAAGATGAAGTTTGCGAGGCTTGTCAGAAAGGCAAAACGAAGAGGTCCAGTCACATAAGCAAAAGTGTAAATTCAATAAGTGCACCATTGCAGCTTATTCATATGGACCTGTTTGGAAAAGTTAATGTCTTGTCTATTTCAAGAAAGAAATATTCACTGGTGATGGTAGATGACTACTCAAGATACACTTGGGTGGAATTTATGCATTCAAAACATGAAAATCCATACATCATTATTAAACATATAAAGAACGTTGAGAAGTAGGATGGGGATCAAAATTGTGTTAAAAGATTGAGAAGTGCAATGATACATAATTCATGAATGCTGCCTTAAGTGAATTATGCAAAGATAAGGACATTGTTCAAGAGTTCTCAGCAGCATGAACACCCCATCTAAATGGTGTGGCTAAAAGGAAAAATAGAATTCTAGTTGAAGCTGCAAGATGTTGCAAGATGCCATATTGCCAACAAGTTTTTGGGAAGAAGCTGTCAATACCGCATCCTATACTTAAAATAGATATTTAATCAACAAAATCCTTGGAAAAACACCTTACTCAATTTTGTCAAAAAGAAAGCCTATTGTGAAGCATCTGCATATATTTGGAAGCAAATTCTTTGTGCTCAAAGGCAACTCTGAATATGTTGGAAAATTTGACTCTAAAGTTTTTGATACTATTTTTCTGGGATATTCATTGGAAAGAACTGCCTACAGAGTTTATTGATTGAGCAAAAGAAAATTATGGAAAGCACTGATGTGACCTTTGATGATGTCAAGTGTCCAGGCTTGATATACCTTCATGAAAATGAAGTTGAAGCCCTTAAATTTGAAACTCTGAACATTGATAGTGATTGTAAAGATGATGCTGAGATTAATACAAGCAAAAAAATTGAGGAATAAGAAAATGAACTAGTGAACTATGAAAATGAGGATTCATCTCAAACTAGAAGCTCACTTGAAATTGATGGCACAAACTCAAAGGGAGAAAAAGATGATAGTTCTGCAAGTCATGCCAATAATGAAGAAAATACAGAAAATTTTAGTCAACAAGATCACACCAGGAAATGGGATAGAAGTCACACAAGGGATGCTATAATTGGTGATCCAAATGTTGGAGTAATGACTAGGAGTGCAATTGCAAATGAGTGCCTTCATGCATGCTTTCTTTCTCAAATTGAGCCAAAGAAAACTGAGGAAACTCTACTTAATCCTGATTAGATAACTTCCATGCACGAAGAGCTAAATCAATTTGAAAGAAATAATGTTTGGGAATTGGTTCATGCACCAAAAAACAGAAGCATCATTGGAACAAAGTGGGTGTACAGGAACAAAATGGATGAAAATTATGGCGCTCTCCAAACCCGGGTCAGAAGTTTGGGGTCCACAACAACACATACACACAATATATATATACCTGCTTCTGACAATAATCATAATAAATGCAGTGACCCTACTTACCTTCATCCACGGATCGCAACAGGTTTAAATATGCACACAAGCCACAACCACACTTATATTACAATGTTCCAAAACCCAACTTGTTAAACTTACATCTGAACATAAAACATTCTTACAAACTTTGAAACTTAAACTTAAGAAGGAGCCTATTGGTAGAGAAGATCCCCAACTTGCGTCTACCGATTTCTAATCACCGACTACTTGCTTTCCTTTCCTACATCTCGCTTCTTCTGCTCAGTCATCACAAGTGTCTATCAATATTTATTCTCATGTGACTCTATTCGTTACAAGGTTCTATATACCCTTCGTTTCACCCCGATTTGTGGATTGAAAGTTACAATTTAAACAGTCAAACAATACACATATAAGCATATCGTACACCAATCGAGTCACATATAGCACATACCACATAAGATATTCAATAAAAATACTTTCTCAAAGAAGATTCGGGGTTGAAATGATTTTTCAGGTTTTAATACGAATTTTTAAACAATTTTGGAATTAAAAAGGGTCATTGAATCATTTATAAACAATTAAAAGGGTTCGAATACCCGAAACTGACTTAAAAATCATTTTATAATAATTATCGAGCCTTGAATCAATTTAAAATAATATTTTAAAGCTCGAAACTATTTTTCGAAACTTGTAAAATAAAATAAATAATCAATTCTAATTAAATAATCAAATAAAACTAATTAATAATTATTAAAATTAATTAATCAATTAATATTCGAATTAATTGACCAATTAACTAATTAATTATCAACTAAAGTGAATTAATTAAATAATTCAGATTTATTTTTAAAATTAAAAATAATTTTCAGAATAATAAATAATGAATTTTGGTACAGGGACTGCAATATAGATTACGGAAAAACAGGGGGTCAAAAATTAAATTTGACCACCCCCTTCTCTTTCACTTCGCCGGCCGGAACTCCATGGCCGCCACCATGGAGCTTTTCTGACGGCCGAAAACTTTCCAGAAACTGCAGATTTCTTCCCTTGATGCCAGCAATCACTTCATACAATCAGTTTGTACAAACGTTCAACAGGTTGGCCGGATTTTTGGCCGAAAAAAAAGAAAGCCGCCGGTACCTTAATTTTCCAGCGAGCTCGATTTACCTATCCTCTGCTAATCACACATATACCAATCGAATCCTTGTTTCACGATCTATCAATTGATGTAAACAATTCAATCTAATAACCCAAAATAATTCGAAAATAAATAAAATTAAAAGAAATTACCTTTTGATTATGTAGTAGTATGGTTAGTAGAATCTGATAATAGGTTTCAAGAGCTTTGTTTTTACTACTAGAACTGCAGAATCCGATATCGATAACGCCTTCAAATTCTAGTTTAATTCTCAAGAACACTATGAATATTAAGTATTTTCTCTGGAAATTATATGATATACTGACTGCAAATGATTTTCTGTACAAAATAAACTACAGTAAAGGCTATTTATATTTACGGAATTTTGGTACCCCGTTGGATCATACCTGATATAAAATATAACGTTTATTTGATAAAACATATCCAAATCTGTGCCGGTTTTAGGATATAATCCAAAACTAAGCATTTTGTAAATAAGACTTGGTCTCAGCGCTTTTGTTACACAAGTTACGAAAAGATAATATAATAGTTTAATTAAAAGATCCCGTTTCTCGAAAGTACGGGTTTTATCGATTTATTGAAACGGATATTGTATCAAAAATTTTACACCGGGACCCGCACAGGGAATATCGTACTCCGGATCGAAAAAGTCAAAGTATGGGATATGCTCAGAATATTACAATTAGGTTAGGAAGGAGTTTTCCCGAGACTTCCGGGTTGTAAAAACATAAAAATGATTGAATTCGGTTGGTTCCCGATTATACAAAATAGTTATAATTACTCGGAAAAATAATTTATTAAATTCATAAATCATTTATAAAATCATATAACAATATAAAAATTAATAGAAAATATCACAATTATTTATAATTTATTTTGGGAATATAAAAATTAAAATACTCAAATTTGATCACATTTAAACATTCAAACACATATACCACTTAATAGATAATTCACCAAAATTCATATAATAAACATATAATATTTATTTAATGATAAAAATAATTACACGATATATCCCGGATATTACAAAAATGGAATTATGACAAGAAACAAAGCAAGACTGGTTGCCAAAGGCTACTCACAAGAATAAGGAATTGATTATGATGAAACTTTTGCTCTAGTTGCATGACTTGAAGCAATAAGAATCTTTCTTGTATTTTCTACACATTCAAACTTCAAGGTATATCGAATTGATGTGAAGAGTGCATTCCTTAGTGAATTGGAAGAAGAAGTCTATGTGCAACAACCATCTGGCTTTGAAGATCTAGAATTTTCAGATTTTGTTTACAAGTTGTTAAAGGCCCTTTATAGATTGGAGCAAGCACCTAGAGCATGGTATGACACACTGTCAAAATTTTTACTCCAACATTTTAATAACCCCAATTTTTGGAATTTTTAAAACCCTGATGAATAGTAACTTTTGTGTTGATTAAGGAACTTATCAAACCCCACTATATAGGAGTTCTATTATGGAAATTCTCAAATCGTATTACTATTCCATAAATTAAATGAGTGTATGTAAATGTCGTTAGAATTTGAATTTGAACACTTTGATTTTTTCCCGAAAATCCACCAGATACCAAAGGAATTAAGTATAAGGTAACATGATTAAAAGGAATTGAATTCAAGGATTATAACGGAGGATCATTAAAGGAATAAAAAATATTAAGAAGGGTTTAGGAAAACCCAAGTGATGAGATCCCGAATATGATCCCTCAAACGATCAACGAGAACGAGAGTTAAGCAAACTGTAAAACAAATAAGCGACCTAGGATCAAGCTTATACAAGTAACCAAGGGATTAACCAAAAAATAGCACTAATCAAAAGGATTAGAACAAGATGATGTCATCTCACCATAGGGATTGGACAAGTGGCAAGAAGATGATGTAAGCTTGATGATGCAAGCAATGAACAAGTATTTTAATAAAGCAAAACCTAGATATTTTTGCAAGAGTGCATAAAACCAAGTATTTCATTTTATTCACAAAGTTCTACCAAGCAAGCAAACTTCATCTTCCTCTCTCCCCTCGTTCACTTCCACTTTTCATGAAAAAGTAAGGAAAAGAAATCCAAAACTCAAGCTTCACTCGATCAAAAATCAAGAGGTTTATTTCATTAGATTCAATAATTCATAACTTAGATGAGCCATAAGTTTGAGCTCAAGGTTCCATGTTCATTTAAGCTATGCAATTCATCAAAGTTCTTGATGAATAGTGTTTTGAAGAAACTAATTTTATGTTTTATTATGTTTTCTTCAAGATCCAAGCTTAGTAGAGATAGTTAGTGGTAATTTAAGGCTCCCTAAGTGATTCTCCATTCTCCAAGGAAGATATAACTCCACATTCCCTTAGTTTTAATTTTGGTTTGTTTGGATCTTATGATGTTTAGATGATGGGTTAGTAGAATGGATGTTTAAGCATGTTCAGAGCTTTTTTTATTAAGTGTTTTTATTGATTTTGGAGGTAAGACTGATACTTGTTGATATTAGTTATTCTTGGCTTTTTTTGACTCGGATCCAAGGTAAAATATTGGTTGTTGATTGATCTTATATGGTGGTTTATGGTGGTTGGATTGTGGTTGGATTGGTGTAGTTTAATGGTGTTGAAAATTTGGGAATCATGTAAATATAGTCGTCGTAATGCCCGAATTTCTAATGACCATTTTATGTTAGACATTAGACCCAAGACCTTCACTGTCAAAACTTCAAAACTGCCATGATTACCTAGATTATTTTTTAAGCTTTGTTTTGATATGTGGTTCGCTTTAATCCGATTAACGGTTTAGGAGAAACGACCATTTTAAGTAACAGCGTTTTGCGAACAAACCCTTACCCCTCGAGTAACTCTGAGACCATGTTTGCCCCTAAAAGACTAATCAAAACACGAAACAATTATGTAAAGTGGAGTAGACAGTTGGTAAAGTCCTCACAGAAGAGTCGCCTAAAAATGTTTAGTGGTTATTTTTATAATAATGGTGGAGCCGAGGGTACTCGAGCGACTAATGTAAATCTTTAAGCGTAGAAGCGAACGTTAGGGTATCAATGAATAAAGTCCAGTTTCTTAAGTGACCGAGGATTAATTTATGTTTATGTGTTGTTTATAGGTTATCGGACTCATCCCAGACCCATTTCCACCCCAGATCGCTCAGACAAGTTTTCTACCCGTATTACTGTTGTTGTGATGATATATATATATATATGCCTTATCTTGCGATAATTGCATGAATATTGTAAGAAAAATTTTATATTCGTAACGAGTTTGCTGTTTTGGTAAATGAATTGATTACTTACCCAACGTTCGGGAAGTAAGTCCATCTATTGAGTCGGCATAAGCAACATGGGCTCAGTGGGCGTCCATGAAAGTGTAAGTGGCTCAGTGGGAGTCCATCAAATGCGTAAGTGGCTGAGTGGCAGTCCAACATAAGGTCCTATTGCGACCAGGGTGATGACCAGTGGGGAATTCGTCCATCTACTAGTAGAAAAGGTTACGTATTGGTATCTTTGCCTGATCAGCAAGATATCAGGTTTATGCCAAGGTTTTCTCCTTTCCAAATTCATTGGATGTTACAAACTCTGTTCATAATTTACATGACAGAGGTTTTCAGGAAATGTATAAGAGATATAAATGTGGACATATATATCGGGACTTAATGAAGTATCTCATAACTTCATTTCATTCAATAATATTTCAAAGATTTAAACTATTCAAATCTTATCTTGTAGTCTCATCTATGTGATGAACTGTTGAAAACCTATAATACTTTGAACAGTGGTAGTTTAAGTAGTTTTATAAATGATATAAGTATAGTGAAGTATTTGGTAACTTCATCCCTTGTTTATGCTTATATCCAGTAAGTAATTATCTTACACTTGATAAAGGTTTCCAGTAAGTTATCCATTTAGATACTTACATTATTGTTTACACTATATATTATCTTGCGAGCTGTAATGCTCACACTTGCTTCATTTCTTCATCACACAACAACGGTTAGGAAAGATGGCCAGACTCAAGCAGACCCAGCGCAAGCGCGTGAGAAGCGTCCCGCGTCTTCCCGTTGATGTTGTAGCTGCTATAGCTGCAGAGGTAGATCTATTGGTAGATCAGGCATTCTACTTTTGGGAACCAAATATTGTATAATTATAACTTGTGGCAGATAATGGCAAATAACTGTAAACTTATCAAGTAATCATTTTGGGCTGTAATAACTTTTAAATTGTAGATTCAAGGACTTGTACTTATTTCAATTTCATCTCTGAGACTATAACGGGTTGTGGTGTGTGTTAGTGTGTGGTCACATCATGAGGTTATTTATTATTAATTCAGTTAAGTGATATTGTGGAAAGAAAGACCGTGACGACCCGGATCCCCAACCCCGGATCTGGGGGTGTTACAGAAATCATATCAGAGCCAAGCGTTATAAACCTCAGAGATGATGCGACGATATAATAATAAACTCACAAAGATAATAAGAACTCTTGCCAAGTTCATGGTCGCACTACTTAAAGTAGCGCTGACAGTTAAAACCCTTGCGGGAACCCTTATAAGTATCATGATAGTAACTTAGCTCGTTTAATGTGTAGGCACATGAGATAGAGGACCCTGAGATGTTCGAGCGTGAGCATGATGAGGCACTGCTAGATGTCGAGGATCAGGAGGAGCCTGAGATGGAGGAGGATGAGGAGGACCCCTCAGAGGAGTCAGAGATAGAGGTTATTGCTATTTCAGATGAGGAGGACCCGGATGAGGTCCCAGTAGGTGAGGAGCATGTCGGAGCTATAGTGGAGTATACTGGTACCCCTTTACCCTCACTCCCGGTGGTCAGAGCTCCTAACCCTCCACCACTATCTTGGAGCCCCTATGATGACAGCTCAGAGACCCATACTTCCGAGCCTAGGCGGACCGAGGAGGCACCTCCAGCGGCTCCGGATTCACCACCTCTCGACCCTGCCCATAGGCAGTCTTTGTTAGCCCACGGCTATGTTCAGGATGTACTGAGGACCCGAGTGGCTGTTGCTGAGGCCCGGCTGGATGAGGTCAGGAGGGAGTTGGATGCGAAGAGGGAGGGTAGGCGCGCCCGAGCTTATGAGACTAGGGCTACTATACCCCGATCCTTGAGGAGGGAGCTGACGGGGATAAAGCTCACGGCCCGAGCGAGACTCCGATCGCTCCAAGGGGACAGGCATGGTAGGATCTCCAGGCGGCAGGCCGACTATATCTTCCGTCGTGCGATGAAAAGGGTATGGGAGCTGACCCGCTCTGGTGTGTGATTCAGGACCGACGATGGGATAGTCTAGTTGTCTAGTTAGTCGAGGCCTTAGTAATAGCCAATTTTCCGGGATAGTTGACTTGTATATAGCATCCCTTTTTCTGACTAGACATATAGACTCTTGTGTATCACTTTTGGGCAGATGGCTGTAGCACTGTTGTACATTTGACCAGATCAAACTATATATTTCTCGCATTATGTATATATTTGTTTCCTTTTAGTTTAGTTCCTTAGTGACGAGATCACTGTTTTGATCATTATTATTACTGCACTTCTTCTAGAACTGTCATAATATAATAGAATTGCGAGATACATTCTCCCCATTATAGAACTGTGCAAGGCACAATGTTGTGTATGATTGTGACCTAATGTTGAATCCCCCAAAACCTTTTTTTTATCAGTATCATGCCGCCAAGAAAGATTGGAACTAGGGTGAACCCTGGATCTGAGGACCAGGGAAGCCATAACCAGGACGATAGGAACCAGGAACACAGTGAAGAGGAAGATGAGGATTATGTTGAACGGGATGACTCCCTGTATGAAGAGGAGGAGGAAACATATGATGTTGAAGGATTTGAGATAGAGGCTGAAGAAGGAGAAACCGAGGTTGAGCAACCAGTACCAAACCCAGGCATGGATCCCATGGGCCAGTTCATGCAACTACTAAGGAAGAACTTGGAACGTCAACCCAACCCACCCCCTCAAGGAAATAACAATGTTGTGGCAAACTCTTTTAGGGCTTTCAAGTCCCTTAAGCCCCCTGAGTCCCACAGATCAGCCGACCCAGTTGAGGCAAGGGCATGGTTAAAGGAAATGGAGAAATCCTTTGAGATTCTGAGTACCGATGAGGCACAGAAGACTGTATTTGCTACCTACCTTCTGAAAGGAGAGGCCAACTACTGGTGGGAGGCCAAGAAAAATATGGAGACAGATGCTATCATAACCTGGGAGAGGTTCAGTCAGTTGTTTTTGGGAAAGTATTTCTCGAGGTTTATGGAGAACCAGATGGAGCTCAAGTTCTTGGAGCTAAAGCAGAATAACTTATCTATAGGAGAGTACGAAGCAAAATTTACCGAGTTATCAAGGTTTCTGCCGGAGTTTGTGAGCACCGAGGAAAAGAAAGCTAGGAGGTTTCAGCAGGGACTGAAACCGTGGATTCAGAATAGGGTGGCAATCCTTGAGCTTACGGATTATGCCACTCTGGTGCAAAAGGCAACAATTGCAGAAGCCGAAGTGAACAGATGCAGAAGGAAAGAGAGAAAAGGGGAATAAAGAGGAAAAGTATGAGCATGGGTGGAGGTTCCGTAGGAGGGACCTTCCCAACTAGATTTAATCGAGGAGCAGTGTCCCTACCGGGAGTGTCCCTACCGGGAAAGAACACTGGGTTTAAGCGGCCAATGAGTGTGAATGTGAGCCAGAGCGGCCAGTAGTCAAGAATGTCCTATTGTAACCAATCTCGACCCCCATTGCCATCCTGTAACACTTGTGGAAGGATGCATACTGGGGAGTGTAAAGGAAAGCCGGTAACCTGCTTTAAGTGCAGTCGAGAGGGTCACTATTCAACTAAGTGCCCTTCATCAACCCCTGCGGTCATTCCAACCACCACTTGTCATCAGTGTGGACGCCCGAGTCATTGGAAGAGGGAATGCCCAATGAACAAACCAGCAGCTTCAGGAGCCAGCAGGGCTGCCTCCAATAAGCCACCTACTGCGAGGACTTTCAACATGACAGTCCAGGATGCTATGAAAGACTCAGATGTGATAGCATGTACCCTTTCTCTAAATTCAGTCAATGCAAACGTTTTATTTGATTCGGGAGCAACTAAATCTTTTATATCAAAAGACCTTGCGCGTAAATTAAGACTTAAGGCTGAACCCTTAATAGAACCCTTACAAGTAGAAATAGCCAATCATGAAGTTATTCCTGTTAACCAGATTCACCCCGCCTGTGAGTTAGGCATAGGGGAACAATATTTTAGTGTTGATTTGATTCCTTTTAAATTAGGGGAGTTTGATGTAATTTTGGGAATGGACTAGCTATCTAGCAATGATGCTCAGATAGACTGTAAGTGGAAGAAAGTTAAGTTGAATATCCCAGGAAAGAAAGAAGTCATATTTAGGGGAAAGAGGCAGACGCAGAAATGTTTGACCATGGCCCAGGCCAAAAGGATGCTATGAAAAGGAAATGAGGCTTACCTAGCCTATGTGGTGGACACGCAGAAGGAGGTGCCCAACTTACAAGATATTCCGGCAGTCAACGAATTTAAAGATGTATTCCCACAAGACCTTCCGGGATTACCACCCGATAGAGTGATTGAATTTGCTATTGAGTTGGCCCCAGGGACGGCGCCAGTTTCAAAAGCACTTTACCGGTTAGCCCCATTAGAAATGAAGGAATTAGCTACCCAATTGTAGGAACTCTTGGATAAGGGTATGATAAGACCCAGTGTGTCTCCGTGGGAGCACCAGTGTTATTTGTTAAGAAGAAGGATGGGAGCATGAGGCTGTGCATCGACTATCGAGAGTTGAACAAGCTAACCATAAAGAACAGGTACCCGTTACCTAAAATAGATGACCTGTTCGACCAGCTAAAGGATGCTGTTTATTTTTCCAAGATTGACCTGAGAACTGGATATCACCAACTAAAGATTAAACCTGAAGATATTTCCAAGACCGCGTTCCGTACTAGGTATGGGCACTATGAGTTCTTGGTAATGTCCTTTGGATTAACCAACGCCCCAGCGGCTTTTATGGATTTAATGAACAGAGTATTTAAGAAGTACTTGGACAAGTATGTGATAGTTTTTATCGATGATATTTTAATCTACCCAAGGACTGAGGCAGAACATGCAGAGCATTTGAGGATAGCTCTAGGAATACTCAGAGAGGAACAGTTATTTGCCAAATTCTCGAAGTATGAATTCTGGCGGAATGAAGTACAGTTTTTAGGACATGTGATCAATAAAGAAGGAGTATTGGTCGACCCCTCCAAGATAGAGGCGGTCTCAAACTGGGAAAGGCCAACCACACCCACAGAGGTAAGGAGTTTCATAGGATTGGCCGGCTACTATCGTAGATTTGTACAGGACTTTGCGAAGATTGCAGCCCCTTTGACACGACTTACTCGTAAGACAGTGAAGTTTGAATGCATGGAAAAATATGAGAACAGTTTTCAAGAATTAAAGAAAAGCTTGGTAACGGCCCCGGTATTGGCATTGCCAGACGAAAAAGGAGATTTTGTAATATATAGTGACGTGTCGCACAAAGGATTAGGGTGTGTGCTTATGCAGCACGGTATGGTGATTGCGTATGCGTCGAGACAACTGAAGGAATACGAGATTAGATATCCTACTCGTGACCTTGAGCTCGCGGCAATAGTTTTTGCCTTAAAGATTTGGAGGCACTACTTGTATGGAGAGAAGTGCGAGATTTTCACAGACCATAAGAGCCTTAAGTACATATTTACGCAGAAAGAGCTCAACATGAACTAGAGGAGATGGTTAGAGCTGATCAAGGACTATGATTGTGAGATTCTCTATCATCTGAGGAAAGCCAATGTGGTGGCTGATGCCCTTAGTAGAAAGGAAAGACTTAGAATGATAATGACTTCGGGAGAATTGATAAAGGATTTCGAGAGAATGGAAATAGAAGTAAAGGTAACCGGAACCCGAACTGAAAAACTGTTTGAGATCTCGATGCAGCCAGAGTTATTGGAAAAGATCAGATTGTGCCAAGAGAAAGTAATGAATGAAGGCAGAGAGTCAATGACTGGAGAAGAGATCCATACTGAGAAAGATGATAAAGGTATAATGAGGTACTCCTACCGGATTTGGGTTCCGAACGTTCAAGAGCTTAAAGATGAGATTTTGGATGAAAGCCATAGTTCAAGGTATTCCATTCACCCGGGAAGCACCAAGATGTATAGGGATTTGAAGGAGTATTACTGGTGGCCCAACATGAAGAGGGACGTAGCCGAATGGGTAAGCAAATGTTTAACTTGCCAAAGAGTAAAGGCAGAGCACCAGAGACCCAGTGGACTTTTACGACCCCCGGAGATTCCCGAATGGAAATGGGAACAGATAGCCATGGATTTTGTTATCGGTTTACCAAGGACGAAAGCCAACCAGGATGCCATATGGGTGATTATAGACCGATTGACAAAGTCAGCTCATTTTATTCCTATCAATGAGAGATACACAGTCGATAGACTGGTGGACATTTACCTTATGGAAATAGTGACACGACATGGAGTCCCAGCGTCCATTGTCTCAGACCGAGACCCCAGGTTCAACTCCAGATTTTGGAGGAGCTTTCAAGAATGTGCGGGGACCAAGTTAAATATGAGTACTGCTTACCATCCCCAGACGGATGGGCAGAGTGAAAGGACCATCCAGACACTAGAGGATATGTTGAGAGTCTGTGCACTAGACTTTAAAGGAAGTTGGGATGATCACTTTCCGTTGATCGAGTTTTCTTATAACAATAGCTTTCATGCTAGCATCGGAATGCCGCCTTATGAGGCCCTGTACGGAAGAAGGTGTCGATCTCCCTTATACTGGGATGAAGTAGGAGAGCGGAAGATGCTCGGACCCGAAGTGGTCCAAAGGAACAAAGACATAGTGGATCTCATCAGATGACGACTGGTATCAACCCAAGACAGACAGAAGAAATATGCAGACCTAGCCCGAAAGGACAAGGAGTATGAAGTAGGGGACTTAGTACTACTAAAAGTATCCCCTTGGAAGGGGTTAATGAGGTTCTGAAAGAAAGGAAAACTAAGCCCAAGATACATTGGACCTTTTGAGATACTAAGACGGATTGGGAAGTTGGCTTACGAGCTAGCCTTACCCCCGAACCTACAACAAGTTCATAATGTGTTCCATGTGTCAATGCTAAGGAAGTATCATCGGGATGCCAGACACATAGTGGAGTACGAGCATGTGGATATGCAACCAGATCTGACTTACGTGGAGAAACCAGTAAAGATTATGGATAAGAAGGAGCAGGTGCTTCGGAACAAAGTGATCAAGCTAGTCAGAGTGCTATGGCAGAATCATAATATGGAAGAATCAACTTGGGAACTAGAGAGCGCAATACTAGAAAAGTACCCCCATTTGTTTTCTATTTGATTTCGGGACGGAATCCTTTTAAGGAGGGGAGACTGTAATAACCCCAAAATTTTGAACTTCTTGTAACCCTTATGAATAGTGTTTTTGCTGATATTGCTGAATAAGGAAACTTTTCATACCACACTATATAGGGGTTCTTTTATTGTTATTCTGAGATCGTATTGGTACTCTATATGATAAATAATTATATGTAAAGATCGTCAGAATCCAAATTCGAACACTTTGATTTTTCCCGAAAATCCACCAGATACCGAAAGAATTGAGTATAAGGTAACATGATAAAAAGGATTTAAATTCAAGGATTATAAGAGAGGATCATAAAAGGAATATAATGTATTGAGAAAGGATAAGGAAACCCAAGTAATAAGATCCCGGGTATGATCCCTCAAACGATAAATGAAAACGAAAGTTAAGCGAACCGTATAACAGATCAGCGGTCATTAGCCAAGTAATTAGAAGCTAATCAAAGAGGTTAGTGAGGATGATGTCATCAAACCAATAAGAAGAGGACAAGTGTGGGAGGATGACATAACAAGGTGACATAAGCATGACAAAAAGGAAGGGTGTTGTTGGTTGATTCTTGGCCATGCAAAAGTTACCATGGTTAAAAGTAATAAATCAAAACAAACAAAATCAACCAAGCCAAAACAATTCATTTCACCAAAAGTAGAAGTTGACTTCTCTTCTTCAAGAACAAAAGCTCTCGGCTTTTTCTTCTTAAACCAAGGAAGAAATTTCAAAACCCTAGCTACACACCTTCAAAAATCAAGAGGTTTGTTTCTCTAGCTTCCATAATTTATAACTTAGATGAGCCATAAGTTTAAGCTCAAGATTCCATGTTTAACATAGCTAATCAATTCATCAAAGTTCTTGGTGAATAGTGTTTTCAAGAAACTAACTTTGTGTTTTCTTATGTTTTCTTCAAGATCCAAGCTTAGTAAAGATAACTAGTGGTTAATTAAGGCTTCTTAATTGATTCTCCACTCTCCAAGGAAGGTATAACCCCTCCAAACCCTAACTTTACTTTGAGTATTAGGTTTAGTTTTGTTGTTATGGTTCATGAGAAGCATGATTCTTGTAGACTTAGAGTGTGGTTGGTTTTGTAATGAGTTGGAGTTGTAATTCTTGGATTATTGATTAATGAACTTAAGTATAGTTTTAATTCATGTTTGAGAATAATATAAATTAAAGAACTTGAGGTTTTGGGGCTGTTTTAGTATGGTATGGATGGATTTTGGTTGTATGAATGAATTGTGGTTGATTGGTGGTTGGTTCGAAGTAGAATAAAAATTGGTAATAGCGTAAACATAGCCGTCGTAATGTCTGATTTACTTTAGACTGTTTTTGCTCTTAATATCAGGACCCGAGAACTCCCTGTTAGATTTTGACCATTGCCATGATTAGATAGTTCATGTTACGAGCTTCGTTTTGATATGTGGTTCGTTTAAATCCGATGTACGGTTTAGGAGAAACGACCGTTTTAAGTAACGGCGTTTCGCGAACGAACCATTACCCCTCGCCTTACTTTGGAACATAGGTTAAAGACCTTAAAGGACTAATTGGAGTATGAATCATTTATGTAAAGTGTATTAGGTAGTTGGTAAGGCACTCACGAAAGAATCTCCTTAAAGCCCTTAATGGTTAATTTATTAAAAATGGCGGAGCCGAGGGTACTCGAGCGACTTAAGGGAAATCGTTGAGCGCAAAGCGAGTGTTAGAGTCTAATTGGTTAAAGTATAGATTCATAAGCGACTGTGGTTTAATTCCAACTTATATGTTGTTTATAGGTTACCAGACTCGTCCCAAGCCATTTGTCACCCCGAGTTGCTCAGGCAAGTTTTCTACCTGTTATACTATTGTTGTGATGTATACCTATGTATATGCATTATCTTGTGATAGATGCATGATGGTTAATTAGCAAATCTTGCGATATATTGGAGCATGTGATATGGTATATATGCATGTCTATTTCGTAATCTTGATATATATCTGTTGATTCAAATGCTTATTAGTTGCATAATACCTATGTTAGAGATAAGCAGTAATTGCATATACCCTTAGTATAGGGGACCCAAAGGTGAACATTTTCTAAAACCGGGAGTCGATGTTTCCGAGTATATTATATATATTTATATATATATAGATATAGTTTTCAAAACTATGAATCGAATAAGGTTTATTCGATAATTTTATTTTTATTAATGAATATTATTTTGAATATTCATTCGAGGACATATGACTCCGTTTATTTTATTTAATGAATATTATTTTGAATATTCATTCGAGGATATATGACTCCGTTTATTTTATTTAATGAATATTATTATTTAAATATTCATTCGAGGACTTATGACTCCGATTATTTACTAATTATTATTCTTTATTTTATTAAAGAATAATGTGTCGATAATCAAACTCACTTTTGATTATTCAAATAAAGATAGTACTTTCGTATAAGTATATCTTTGGTTATTTAATATTCATTTCAAGTATAAGTTTTAAAACTTCTACTTCAATTATTTTTATAAAGATTATTCTTTATGGGAATATTATTTAAATAATAATATTCAGATATTTTCTAATATATTGGGACTGATTTACTTTATTAAATCAGCATTACTCCAAACACTCTTTAAAATGTTTTCAAGTCTTCAAAATGATTTTTAAAAGTTAGAGCGGATCCCAAAACTCATTTTTATATTTAAGATCTTCCTTTTAAAGGGGATTTAATTACTCGCTCAAAACCTGAGGGCTCCGGCTCTGTGGTGTATTTTATATTCGCAACAAGGTTGCTGTTTTGGTAAATGAATTGATTACTTACCCAACGTTCGGGAAGTAAGTCCATCTATTGAGTCGGCATAAGCAATATGGGCTCAGTGGGCGTCCATGAAAGTGTAAGTGGCTCAGTGGGAGTCCATCAAATGCGTAAGTGGCTGAGTGGCAGTCCAGCATAAGGTCCTATTGCGACCAGGGTGATGACCAGTGGGGAATTCGTCCATCTACTAGTAGAAAAGGTTACTTATTGGTATCTTTGCCTGATCAGCAAGATATCAGGTTTATGCCAAGGTTTTCTCCTTTCCAAATTCATTGGATGTTACAAACTCTGTTCATACTTTACATGACAGAGGTTTTCAGGAAATATATAAGAGATATATATGTGGACATATATATCGGGACTTAATGAAGTATCTCATAACTTCATTTCATTCAATAATATTTCAAAGATTTAATCTATTCAAATTTTATCTTGTAGTCTCATCTATGTGATGAACTGTTGAAAACCTATAATACTTTGAACAGTGGTAGTTCAAGTAGTTTTATAAATGATATAAGTATATTGAAGTATTTGGTAACTTCATCCCTTGTTTATGCTTATATCCGGTAAGTAATTATCTTACACTTGATAAAGGTTTCCAGTAAGTTATCTGTGACGCCCTCCAAACCCGGGTCAGAAGTTTGGGGTCGACACACACACCTTAATTATAACCTGCTTATAAAAATAATAAAGATAATAATAATATATGCAGTGACCCTACTTACCAACCACCACGGACCGCAACAGGTTAAAGTATGCACACAAGCCAAATACACTAATATATTACAAACCGTTCAAATCCCAACTATTTCAAACTCAAACTGAGTATTAAACATTATTACAAACTTTTACAAACTTAAATTATCCCAAAAAAAGCCTACTAGCTCAGCTTTCTCAACCTGAACCCCTAGCTCTCACGCTGGACTGGGGATCCTCGCTACCAACTGGTTCCTTTTTAACTGGAAAGAATATAAACAACATCGCACAAATGAGCTAACTAGCTCAGCAAGTCACAATGACAAAACTGAGAATAATGATCATCAGGTGAATATGATTATGATATCAAGTGAACATTGGATTATGATTTAGAATTGGATATTATACTTTTAATTTAAAAACCAAGGTTAGGCTGCTGATCAGTCACGCACTAACCCCGAGCAAGGCACACAGCATTGCTCTAACTACCGGATCCAAGGCACACATTGGCCTAACTTGACCATTATATGGTCTGACCACGAATCTGGTCCACAATTTTATAAAAACAATCCAATTCTAACATAATAACAGAATATGCAATAATAAATAATAACCAAAATCATTAACAACAATAAATGTTTAACAGTGAAAGGGTTTCAATCCTTATAAGGATCAATAAGGCAATTTAAAAGCTTGGATGCTGGGTAATGAAAGAATTGGATAACAAAGGAATCAACATTTCAGGGTTTCAAAGATTTGGGATTTCAATGCATAGGATACAATGATTGAATGTAGAAGTAATTCAGTTTAGTGTTTGGGATTTTGTTTGCATGTATTTGTGGAGTAGTATCGTATACTTGAGGTTCGTGTTTGGGTATACAACAATCAATGGTCTAGAAAGAATGAGGTTCATGGCTCAAGAACAATAACTGGAATCAGAGTTTAGATTTCAGTGCTTCAAAGCACTTGCAATATCAACAAGACTATCACGTATTACAATATTTCGAGAAAGTTCGGAATACTTGCCTGATATTAGCTTACTACACTGCACTCGCTTCCAATCACAAGCGTCTTACTCCTCAACTATCTGTTTCCCTTTCCTACATCTTGCCTCTTCTGCTCACATATTATAAGCATCTATCAATAATTTACTCATGGAATTCTATTCAACACATACTTCTATCTACCCTTCGTTTTACCCAAATCCGATTAACGGATTGAAAGTTATGCAATAATCAAGTAAACACCGAATATATAGACTGATAGTCAATTAACAAGTCACATATAGCATATAACATATCACGTAATCAATGATATATCATTTATAAAGAAGTCTCAGGTCATAAATAGGCTTTCTGGTATTTAAAATGATTTTTAAAACATTTTTCGAAATTAAAACAGGTCGTTGGATCAATTTCGGGTTAATAAACAGGGTTCAGTTGGCCAATTCTGGCTCCGAAATAATTTTAGAATAATTATCAAGCCTTGGAAATAATTTAGAATAATATTTTAAAGCTCGAAACTATTTTTCAGAATTTTTAAATCATTTTTAAATAATTAAATCTAATAAATAATTAACTAAAATCAATTAATAATTAATTAAATCAATTAATCAATTAATTTTCGAATTAATTGACCAATTAATCAATTTGAAATTAACTGAAATTAATTAACTAATTAATTTAGATTTATTTATGAATTAAAAATAATTTTCAAAATTAAAATAATAATTTTTAGAATTTTCAAAAATTAAACACGAATTTTTATAATAAAAATAAATAGGAAATATGATTTTTAAACATTTTTAAAATAGAAATCCAATTTTTGCAAAGTCTGGAAACTACAGGGACCAAACTGCATTGTTTCAAAACTATAGGTACTAAACTGTAATTTTCCAGGGGGTTGCCGGAAAACAGTCGTGGATGGCCGGAGAACACGTTCCAGGGATGCTCAGGCCACCATCACCTCCAGATCACATCTACACAACACCAGGAACACAACCATGCAATCAAAACAACCTAACAATCCCTGAGTTGGCCGGAATTTGGCCGTGAAA
Source organism: Apium graveolens (assembly GCF_009905375.1). NCBI lineage: Eukaryota > Viridiplantae > Streptophyta > Magnoliopsida > Apiales > Apiaceae > Apium > Apium graveolens. The sequence continues at coordinate 57,847 of NW_027421677.1, forward strand.
TTTTCCAGTTTCCGGCGAACATCCGAAAACTTCAAAACACAACTCCCTTTTCTACAGACCTCGTTGGTTCATGAAACTTATACGACTAGATTGCAAATTTCACAGAGAACACAACCCACTATAACACAACATCAATCTATCACAGAATAAGAAACCCCCAAATTTCAATTAAGAACATTCATACGGGTTATAAACCCTAATTTTAAAATTCGAAAATCAAACTCAAATTTGAACATGTTATTGAACTCCAAATCAGACGTATGACATATGAAAATCACCAGGAAAACAAGCTCTACAACATGCAATCATCAAATCATACAAACAATCATCCGAACAAAAATTCATATTTTTAATAAAATAAATTTGAAAATAAATAAATTTTTAGAAAAATAACCTTGATTTCTGCAGGTGTATGGATTACAGAATCTCGTAGGGGTCTTCAAGACCTTCAGATTGGTTACTCGAGCTTTCCAAACCGAATTCAATAACACCTCCAAATGCTTGTTTGATTCTTAGAACAGTTTTAGGAAATTAGGGTTTTTCTCTGAAAATTATATAATTATCTGTCTGCAATTGATTTTGATACGAAATAAAATACGGTAAAAGGCTATTTATAATTACGGAAAATTAGTATCCCGTTGGATCATTCCGGATATAAAACGGTACGTTTATTTGTAAAAACTGATCCAAACGGTATCGGTTTTTGGGATAATTATCCAAATCAGTACAATTTATACTGCGGTCTTGGTCTCAGCGCCTGGTTACACATATTACGAAGTGATAATTGTGATAGTTTAATAAAAAGCTCCCGTTTATCGAAAATACGAGTTTTATTGATTTACCGAAACGAATATTGTATCGAAAATGTTGCGCCGGGACCCGCGCAGGACAAACCGTTCGCCGGATCGAAAAAGTCGAAACATGGAAAATGCTCGGAATATTACAATTAGGTTAGGAAGGAGTTCTCGAAAGAGTTTCGGGTTCCAAAAACGTAACAACGGTTGACGTCGGTTAGTTCCCGTTTTTATAAAATAGATTTTAATTACCCGGAAAAAGATTTTAGAAATTTCAGATGATTCTTATAAATCCATAAACCAACATAAAAATAATTAGGAAGATATGACAATTATCTATATTTTATTTTGGACATATAAAAATTAAAATACTCAATTAATATTATTTTTGAATAACCAAATACAGATAACACTTTAACAATTAACTCACAGAATAGATACTGAACACACATAATAATTATATAATAGCAAAAATAATTACACGATATATCCCGGATATTACATCCTTCCCCCCTTAAAAGGATTCTGTCCTCAGAATCTCCTAAGAAAACAAATGAGGCTACTTTTCTCTCATATCACTTTCTAACTCCCAGGTTGACTCTTCAACCTTTGGGTTTCTCCATAATACTCTTACTAACTTTACCACTTTATTTCTCAATACTTTCTCTCTCTCTTCTAGAACTTCTACCGGGCTCTCTATATATGACAAATCTGCTTGAAGCTCTATTGGCTCATATTCTATTACATGCCTGGAGTCTGGATTATATTTCTTAAGCATTGATATGTGAAAAACATTGTGAATGTGCTCCATGTGCGGAGGTAACGCCAATTCGTAAGCTACTTTGCCAATACGCTTTAGGATTTTAAAAGGTCTGACATATCTTGGGTTTAGCTTTCCTTTCTTCCCAAACCTCGTTAGTCCTTTCCACGGTGATACTTTTAATAATACCAAGCTTCCTTCTTCAAATTCCATATCTTTTCTTAACTGGTCTGCATATTTCCTTTGACGATCTTGTGCGGCTATTAATCTTTTCTGGATAATTTCAACAACTTCCTTTGTCTGCTGTACCAATTCGGGTCCGAGTATTTTGCGTTCTCCTACTTCGTCCCAATATACTGGAGA